>NC_092049.1:108407208-108526091 GCF_003086295.3 Arachis hypogaea
ATTATTATTATTATTATTATTATAGTAATAGGTTTGTTTTTTATATTTAGTGGGTATACGTATCTTTTAGACCAACAACTTCATTGGGTTTGGATGATACTGAACTTACAATTGCAGTATACTTGCATGGTGATCTATTAGTGGATAAGTAAACTTAATAAGCTTATTATTTTTTAACGGTGTTGTAGATTTGTTTAGCTATTTTTATTTATGTTAATTTATCTTTGGTAGCGATTAGGAGGATATAGTATTTTTAGGGATATAGTATTCAGGAGTTTCATGTCAGACAAGGAAATTGATTCTCTTGTGCTACTCTTAGTAGCAGTTATGATGACCACAGAGTTGAAAAGAGAAAGTGGTTATTGGTTTGTACCTCCATCTTTTGCAGTAAGTATATAGGAGTGTATGTTAAAATAATACTGGTATTTTTTATTTGTATTGTGCAAATAAACAAGCGGCAAAATTAACGTAGGCGGTAGCGAAGATCAAGATAGATCCCAGCTGCATGGAGTATTATATCACAGATATTTATTTGGGGAAGTTGACTGCTTAAAAAGAGTAAGGATTGTTGCTTACATCATATAACATAAGATAATGCATTTATTTTTAATATACATAAAAACTATAATAACTAACATGAATTTCTCTTGATTAGGTGTTTATCCCTATATCTGAAATTACTGACGAAGGTCATGAACACTGGTACCTCATAGTGATCGATCGTGTTAAAAGATAAATCATTTTGCTAGACCCGTTTTCCATTGGGAAACAGTTCAAGCAAAAGAGGACAGCTTTGAAATTAGTAAATATATTTTCTGTTTTTCGTTAATTATCTAGATATATGACTGAAAAAGAAAACTTTGACATACACATAAATAGACCATTTTTTTTAGACAAAGTATTGAAAAATAGTTCATTCTACAACTTTGAGAGCACTCCAAATCTGATTTTTTCACAATTTGAATTTGAAGAACCAGAAGGCCTTCCCACTCTCAAAGCTGGATCGTAAGATAATATAATTAGTAGTTATTGGTATGAAATTTATGCAATTATATAGTACTCTCTAATATATTTTGCTCGATATGCAGGAATGACGCGGGTGTGTGGGTTGCGAGTTGGATGATAGCTTGTTTTGAAGATGATAATTTTAACATAAAGTTAATATTATACACTATTTTTTTTCTTCACTCTTTCTTTGATATTTAGGTAGTTAAGCCTAATGTTTAAATGTTAATATTTTTTTAGGTTACTGATGGAAATCGAATGAAGATTGCAGTCTCACTTGTGTTGAAGAATCATAATATGATCGAGTATAGGGTCAAAAGAAATGTCTTTGAAAATCTTAGAAAGATGAATAATAATTACCATCGTGATGATGATGAATTCCCACAAGAATAGATTTATAACATTCTGTTCTTTTGTTATTTTTGTTCTTATTGTTTTCTTGTGGGCATATAAACTTTCTAGTGATATACGTGTAATACCCTACTACACAGAGCTTTACGCTTAAGTCGTAGAACAGAGGTAGTGTGGTGTTACGGACCTCTAATTAGTAAATACATACGTATAATAGTGGAAAAATATCATATAATAGGAGCCTTGAAAAACGGGTAAAGCAAAATCGCAAAATAAAAAGCGCAACACTCAGAGAACGAAATTACTTGCGTGCTAAGAAACCTAAAGGTTAAATATATGAATAAACGAAAGAGTGAAAAGAAAGCCAAGAATACAGTGAAACTAGCTCCTGGCTCAGCTTGCGAAGCCAAGACTGGCCGGAGAATATATTTCCCAAAATACCCTGTGTGGACAGTCTCGAGCTATATTCCTCGGCTTCCCGCACTTGTAGCATACACCTAGCTTGGCCCTATGCGGCTCGTCTGGAGCAGTCTCTCCATAGCCTTCCTGTAGCATTGCCAACTTTAGGGAGTAATCTTTCACAAATTGGCTCTTCTTAACCAATTCAGTGAAATTCGTTAGCTTTTAAGGATACACGTAGTTAAAGATATCTCTCCTAAGTCCTTTCTCAGACTGAGCTAACATCCACTCCTCATAGACGGCTGGATTTCCTTGACAAACTTTTGAGAAATGGCACAGATTGTCGAATTCACGGGTATAGTCAGCAACAGACATATTCTTTTGCTTCAGCTGTGTTAACTCCAACTCCTCTGCTGTGCGAAGTGCATGCAAGAAATATTTCTTGTAAAATTATGTCTTGAATCTACTCCAAGGGACATCTGTTAACTCCACCTGTAAGGTATGACATAACTCCTGCCACCAATTATGAGCATCTCCTTTCAATATGTAGGTCACTATTTTCACCGACTGTACTTTAGGAATGTGCTGCGTGTACAAAAATCTCTCCACGTCTCGAAGCCACCGATCAGCCTCCAACGCATTGGAACTTCCATTAAACTGAGGTGGACTACTCTTGAGGAAATCAGTAAGGGTCATAGATATATAGTATTGACCTACGTTGCTTGCACCAGCACCCGAGCTTCCATCTCGAGGTCCTTGCATCGGTTCGGTCCTAAGATTTTCCCTCCGGTTACCTCGCTCGGATCCGCGAGAAGACATTTGGTCCCTGTTCACACCTAACAATTGATATTAAGGTGATCAGTCTCAATATCTCAAGTTTAGTGCTTAAGAGTCCCAAATGCATGCTCACGAACATGTATGCTACACATATTAGTTAGATATCCTAATAGCACATAGACACATACATAGAGATTGCACAAGAGCATAATCAGTCCGTCCTCAGGCTCTATAGGAATGAAATGCTCTGATACCATAATGTAACACCCTACTACATAGAGTTTTACGCTTAAGTCATAGAACAGAGGTAGTGTGGTGTTACGGACCTTTAATCACTAAATACATACGTATAATAGTGGAAAAATATCATATACTAGGAGCCTTGAAAAATGGGTAAAGCAAAATCGCAAAATAAAAAGCGCAACACTCAGAGAACAAAATTACTTGCATGCTAAGAAATCTATAGGTTAAAGATATGAATAAACGAAAGAGTGAAAGGAGAGCCAAGAATACAGTAAAATTAGCTCTTGGCTCAGCCTGCGAAGCCAGGGCTGGTTGGAGATTATATATATATATATATATATATATATATATATATATATATACAAGCATCCCAAAATACCCAAAATACAGAAATAAGGCCCTAACTCTCCTTTAACTTCTATGAGGAACAAAATAATCAAGTTTCTTGGAGAGAAAGCTAAGTACATATATATATACAAACTGAAACTCAAAATATCCCAGAGTCTACTCCGCTTTAGGAATCCAAACGCCTAGCGAGGAGCCTCTCGTCCTGCATCTAAAAACAACAACACAGTGTAGAGTGGGAATCGGAGGTTCTCAGCATGGTAAAGGTGCCACACACATAACATATAAGGTCCTGGGAATGCCAGAGGCAATCCTAGAACTCCAGCATACAATTATAAAACTTATACTCTAAGTAGAAGCCATAAGAGGGGTTAGGTGACCTAAATATTCTAAACCTGCCTACTCTAAATCCTAACATTAACATTAAACAAATCCACCCTTCCTCCGCTCCTCCATCACCATTGATTCATCAGAGACAAGAAATCAAACAATGTCACGCACAAGTAGGAAACAGATAGTACAAGTAGCAAGTATAACAGGTAGCATGATATATATTCAGTTAGGCAATCCCAGGTAATGCATAGCAGACTAAACAAACAAATGCACATGATGTATGCCTGTCCTATGGCTGATGAGGCTCATCTGTCGATTATCCAGCCAACCCGACAAGTCTGAAAACCTTAGACTGTCCCTCATCGCGCATCTCCATGACTCTATGCATAGATTTTTCATTCATTCATCATTTAATCATTCATTCATTTATATATCACTCAATGCGGGATATCCATTCTCTGGAATTCATACGTGCCTGGTCACCCTTATGACATAGGATCAACAGAGTATCGAGTTTCGACCTGGAACACGTGATGGCAAGCCATGATTCTGTTATCCAGGGAAACTCGTATCTCAGATATCATCATTTCATAAGCCGTTTAATATTTATAATCATTATATAATCATTCATCAAAGCCATGGCCTCATAACTTCATTTAACATCCACATCTCTTTCTTATAGCTCATCATGTTTACCTCTTTCTTCAACCCTAAGTTATCCTATTTCCATAGCTTCAGCTAGCTACTAGACTTAGTATTATACTTTATGGATCAAAGGATGAAAATAGAGGTTTAGAAGTCTAAAATCTTATTTAAAACACAAAAATCCAATTTCCTCATTTTCCTAGCTTCAATTTCCTCTTGTTTTCTAACTCCTTCCAACTCTTTCTCATTAATCAAAATGTGTGTTGGAGGGTGTATACATTCCTCATCAATATTGGTTTCACATTCAATGGAAAAAGCTTCAACAAGATCACTATTGTCACTTGGTGTAGAGTTGTCTTCAATGATGGAGCTTCCTTCTTGTTCAACCTCCCCTAGGTCTTCTTCCACTTCTTCTTCTTCAACTATTTCCATCCCTTCCACTTGTTGTAAAACACATTTCATTTCCTTGTTCTGAAGTTGAGACTCTAAAATCTCCCTCGTACTCCCCTCTTCGGTTGCTTCTCCATAATTATCCGTGGTCTTGTTTTGCTTGTGGTATGAATCCCATAAGTCCAACTTTTGACAGACGGTTGCTTGAAGCCGATCCATTGATTCCTTGAGGCGATCCACTTCGCTAACATAAGTAGGATAATATTGCTCTTGGATTGATGGACATGGATATTCTTCCATGGAGGATTGTGATGAAAAGGAGAATTCATCATGTGGTTGGAAAGGAGGTTCATCAAAGCTTGGAGGTTGGAAGGTGTTTTGGTTGTTGGTAGAAGATAGAGGTATACGGGATATAAGCTCTTAGAGGGCGGAGGTGAAGCCGGTGAGTGTGGTTTGGAACTCTTCTTGCTCTTGAGAAATGATACCAAGTGTATCATCCATAGAGGCTTGGTTGGAGGAAAAAAAGGATTGTGAGGGTAATGATGTTGAAGTGGTGATGGTTCCATAGGTGCTTGTTCATAATGGTTATAAGTGTGTGCATATGGAGGATATGAATAAGGATTGTGTGGAGGCGATTGATGGAAATAGGATGTAGATTGGGAGTATGGTGGTTGGAATGATGGTGTTTGAGGACTATGTTGAGAGTATGGTGCATGGAATGATAGTGGTTGAGTAGCATAATCATGATAAGAACCATCATATCCATTGGAATGATATGCATCATAGGAGGGGTTGCAATCATAGTAGCTTGGTTGAGGAGGTTGCCATGGTGATTGCTCATATGGATATGGCTCCCTTCTCAAGAATTCTTCTCTCCCATAATGTGAGCCATCATTAAAGTTTCCATTGCCTACAACATAGTCACAACCATATCCAAAACCACAAGGATGAAAATTCATATGGAAAAGAGGAAATCAAAATAAAAATATCAAAGACGCAAAGAAAGAGTAAACTCCTAATTGCTAGCAAAACCTAGAAATAACAAAAAAGTAAGATATTCACAATATTAACATAATCACAATAGCCAATAACATAACACCATTGCAATTCTCCGGCAACAGCGCCATTTTGATGAGAGAAAAATTGGCCGGTATAGAATTTCACAATAAATTCTCGTTGCAAGTATAGTTCTAAACCAACAATGAATCCTCACATCAAATTTAATATGGTTGTCACTAGTTCAACTCCAATAAAAATAACCGAGAGTATTAATCCCGGGTCGTTCTCCCTAGGAATTAAAATGAAGTGCTTTATTATTGGCTATGAAGGAATGTTTTGGGGTTTTTGTAATAAGGGGCAAGAAATGTAAATAGCAAAAGAAATAAGCTAAATACTAAGAAAGCTCTTGGCAAGGAATGAGAATTTGAAGTCCTATACTCATTATCATCATCAATTGTGACAAGAATTGTCCATTGCTCTACTTAGTTAACCTCTAACTATGAAGGAAAGTCAAGTGGATATAATCAACTTGATTTCACAAGTCCTAGTCAAATCCTAAGGAAAGACTAGCTTTAGTGGCATTCTAGTCAACTAGCAACTTCCAATTATCAATCAACAAAAGAGTTTGATAACTCAAGAGTCTCTAATTACTCAACTCAAGCCAAGAGGAGCAAAATCTACTCTAAAATCTAACCAAGCATTTTATCAAATATTTGGAAGGCATAAAAGGAAAGCATAATAAAATGACAAGAAATATAAAATCTAACACTACCAAATGCAAGAAAATAACAATAACAAAGCAATTAAACAATAAAGGAACATAAAACATGAAATTGCATTAAAGGAAATTAAAATCAACAAAGTGCTCATAGATATGAAAGTAGCAAAATAGAAGAAATTAACAAGAAGAACTAAGAGAACAAAGATGTAGCAACAAGAAATTGAAAGAAAAAGTAGATGAAAACAAGAATTAAAATCTAGATCTGAGAAGATATTTGAATCTAATCTAACCTAATTCTAAAGATAAGAGAGAGCTTCTCTCTCTAGAATTCGAATCTAAAACATGATAAAAACTCAACTATGACTACTTGCTTCATCCTCCTTCAATCCTTAGGTTCAATAGCATCAGAAATGAGTTAGATTGGACCCAAAATGAGCTAGAAATCGTTGGCCATGAGTTGCTAAAAATGGCCCACGCTGATCCTGCAACATGCACGCATGGTCGACACATGCGCGTTATCTAACTGCAAGGTAACTATGGAAAAATGCATATCATTTTGATGCCCCGGATGTTAGCTTTCCAACGCAACTGAAACCGCCTCATTTGGACCTCTGTAGCTCATGTTATGGTCAATTTAGTACAAAGAGATCAGGATTGACATCTTAGCAATTCCTTCATTTCTTCATGAGTCCTCCCACTTTACATGCTTTTCCTTCATTCCTTCAATCCAATCTTTGCCTTCTAAACCTGAAATCACTTAACAAACATATCAAGGCATCGAATGGAATTAAGGTGAATTAAATTTAGCTATTTTAAGGCCTAAAAAGCATGTTTTCATACTTAAGCACAAATTTAGGGAGAATTACAAAATCATGCTATTTTATTGAAGAAATGTGGGAAAAGGTGATAAAATTTCCCAAATTAAATACAAGATAAAGCAAAAAATTGGGGTTTATCACAAATTTTCTACGATTTTCATTTCTTCCTTTTTGTTATGTTTGCAATTCCTCCAGTCTACATTGTCTTCCATATTGAGCAACCCTGCCAGGACTTGAGTCAAATTTATAAGTTCCAATCTTAAACTGATGAGTACAAGAGTAATTTTCCTTATAAGTAAAAGAATGATAATCGTTGATGTCCTCTTGGAAAAAAAACCTGATTAAGAAGTATATTATTCATCCTTATATTAGCATAGCATTCCATCAGTTAAATGCCTACCTCACATCCAAATTGGGCAAGGAATCTCACTTTCTCCTCAACATGGTGCAGCAGAATGATGCCTCCTGAGATTTCGGCATAGGACAAACTTGACTCCTCATCAGCTTGTGTCTTCAGAAATTTTCTTCCATCAGAAATGCTATCAACTTTGTCACAATAAAGAACATAAGAATGAATATAAACTCTAAAATGAATCAAAGTGTAGATCATTTTCCAGAATAAACAAATTGGAATTGATTTCTCAAGTCATGTCAATAGTAAGTTAGGACTAATAACAAGAAATTACAAAGAGGGGGAAGAAAGGTTAGTTAGAAGTAGATAGAACAAAAAAATGAAATAGAAAGCATGACCAGAAGATTAATACTTACAATTCTTGGACACAAATTTAAATCCCATCTTTTGTGAAGCTAAATTGAATGCCTTTTCAACTATAACTGCTTTGGAAGATGGAATAGGAATGGCCTACATGTAAGAGCAGAAATCACATAATAAAAATGAAATTCAAACATATTTGACATAATACTAGTATTATTAAGCAGAAAATAGCTGACCCAAAGGGCAAAAAGATAAACAGAATGGAGATTTACAGTGGAGTCAACATATCATAGAACTAGAAAAGGGACAAGAAGAAAGTTAGGGGAGGAGAGGCAACCTCACGTCAAGCAAAGAGCTACTATTACTTATTTTACCTGAAGATTTGCATGAGTGGCACGTATGAAAACCCACTCAAGAAAGATGACTTCCTTTCCCTGGCTCTTGCAATACCTTTGAAGACTATTCTGAAACTGACAGAGCTCAACTTCAAATTCAGATGACAGAGACAAGGTACTTGGCATATGCTCAACTGGTACTATCAGCACATGGTCTTCAACAAGTGGACCTTTAGCCAGTGCCAAGTAGTGATTTTCACTAATACTTATGATCAAGTGAGACTCCACATTGGGGCTTGAAAAGCAAAACCAATATTCATTTGATCTGCAGTTGTAATATAAAGATTTGTCAAACAAAAAGGCTAAAAAATGAAATTCCGAGTGAACAAGAAAGATATCAAGTAAATAAAGATGAGGAGTAAGACCTAGTATTTTCAAATCCAGGCTGCCTAGAAGGAGGCATATCGCCTTCATTCTGCACACTGTGCTTAAAGTGTGTATGGTGATAAGGTGCTATATGTGATTTCCATGGCAATCTCAGTAGAAGACATGGTAGATGATGGAGTGGGAGAAAGTGCATGAATAAATTTCTGAAAAGAGGTGAAGAAATTGATAATATTAAAAAGCAATTAACCTTTTAAAGAGAGTAACTAATAAGTAATAATACACACAAATAAATTGTGCATAGCTGGTTAGGGACATTCCTCAAAAGAATAAGACATTTTCTAGCCAAGAAAGTTATCACAAATATGACCAAATGAAGAATCATGGAGGAACAACTAATCAAAATGAAGGACAGACAATGAAAGAATAAGTAAATGGCCAGACCTGCTTATCTTTATTTCCAACAGAAGCAAGCCCTATGAAACGAGTCACATGCACAACATCAACATTGGAATATGGTTTTCACGGGTATAGTATATACCTTTAGTGCCTGTAATATGGTAGCTGCAAACAAAATAATAATAAATAAAACTATAATGAAACAAAAAACAAAGACTAACCTTAAGGGAAGAATGAATATCGGCACATCTCGTGACAAGAATCTAAAACTGCAATATTCAACCAAATTACAGGCATCACCATATACAGATTCTGGGACAAATGCTTCAAAAGATTTTTGCATTTTCATACTCAGTCAATCCATTCATCCTGCAATCTTATTTTCATCATGTCAAACAATAATTTCTGTATCAGTCTTATAGGTATTAAGTAGGCAAACTAAGAATTATGAAAAGAAAACAAATTCCTCAACTACATCATAACTTAAATCATAGCTAGCACAAAAGCCACTCATATATTTCTACATCTACTCAATAATTTGAACACATGCACGAACGGCCATAATAAATAGTCTCTTATGTCATGTCCATTCCTTTCAATGTCACAAAAGAATATGTTTAGAAATTAAAGTAGCAAAGGTACAAAAAACATCTATGATTCAAGATCCTATACCATAAAAGATGTAGAAAATTTAAAATATAATATATAGATCCTATGGAATTTTGTTGTTGATGACATCATTCAAAAGTCCAACCCATGTATTCCTATCACTGGGTCCACTAGACTACGGTGAGACATGGGAAAACTGAGGATATGATGCAATTTCGGCAGTAGAAGGATAATGGTTGAAGTACGCCGTGCCATTTTGAACAGGATGAAAGGGAATATGGAGGGCTCCACCATAAGATTGATAAGGATGGACCATTAGATAATGATGCATAGGATATTGAAGCAATCTTGGTTTCTTGGTTGTGGCTGCACTTGAAACGTCCGACACTTCTATTCTTAATGTGTTGGTCTTTTATTTTAACGTTCTTTGAGTTAGAGTGATCTCTTTAGTCTGAACATAAATCAGAATTTTCAAACAATTACGATACAAAATTTTAAAAAGAAACTAGTAAGACAAGGTAGAGACAAGTAAGACTTTCTCAAAAGTCTTGATCTCACTCTCCCTTGTTTTCTCAGTTGCACTTATACTATTGGATTGAAACGATCTAAAGTCAAAATAAGACTATAATTTTTCTTCTTGAATACCCTAATATAAATGATTAGATATGCGAAATGTTACCTTCTGTCGACCTTTTTTACCGTTTGCTCTAATTTTTGGTGTAGCTTTTAATTTAGATACAAACTTCTTGCTTTCACTACCCTTGAATTTTTTGTTATAGACAAGAGAAGAAATAATATAAGCACCACGAGAATAATCTGCTGTAAATTTGAATTGAAATGATGATAAATTTGATACATGGTATAACATAGATAAGAGCTTACTTTAAAATTGTTGTTATTGTTCATGGGTGAATTTTCTACTGATTTTGTATCCTGAGAGCAAGTTTGTTTGCTAGCATTACATTCCTCAACTTGCTAAAAAAATAAAAACTTAATTAAAATATAGCATTATTTATTAGTTCTACAAAAGACACTAAAATAATAGATAAGCATAAAGTAACTCATAAAAAAAGCATTATATTAATACCATTAGTTCATCTTCTGTATTTGAGTATTCAACGGGTGAGTCCTCGTTGACGAGTAATGGACATGTCCTAATGAAATGCCTTTTTGACTTACAATGTGAATATCTTCGCCTCTTTTGGCCTTTTGAAACTTTTCTTGGAGCACCTTTTGACTTTACTATAGCTGGATCACCTATTAGCATTGATGTGGGGGAAAGCCTTGCTTGTGCACCGCTTTTTTTTTCCACCTTTGAAATTAGTTTAAGTAACTCACTTGAGATTTTCCTATAGTCGGCTGAATTTTTTGAAGAAATATCAAAGAACTTCCAACAAATTGATGCCATTGCACTGCATCTAAGTATGTGCACTATATCATCAGCGGAGTCTTGCTCTCCAATTGAGCATATAAAATCACTCTTTGCATCTCTTGTCTATCTTTTAAGGATAACAGATGAATGGACGCATTTTGCATTGCGATGCTTCAAGACCCCAAAGATGTGGGAGCACGATAATCCACGAGTCTCAAATAGCCTACATTCACACACAAACAGGTCCTTGTCTTTATTGTAAGATACTTTAAATAGCCCTTGCTGATTAAAATACTCACTCATGTTGTACTCAACAATATCTCCACTGTTTGGGCATTCAGTCACATTTAATGCACCTGCTGTTTCTATCTCATCTTTTACAAGTTTGAAAATATTTCTATTATAAATTTCAGCAGCTTTTTTCTCAAAACTTTCCAAGCACGTAGTCAAAACAGGAAACTTATAAAAGGTATCAAAGTCAACAGTAAGATGGTTGTTTCGGTAATACCTTAGTACTTCACTGAATTTATGCATGAATTCAAAGAGACTGGTTTTACTGTCAACATAGTTCTTCAATAATGAATGAATTCCCTCACACTGTGATGTAGTTCTTATGGGCCAAAAAAGTGCTCCCTCAAATATGTCGTAGCCCACTTCATTTTGTCATTATAAAACCCGTGGACCCATTCATTCTCAGCAAGTCCGTATTTCGATATGATCTCACTTGATTTTTTTGAAATATTTTTGCAATAAACTGTTTATATAATAATACATTAAAGTCATCCCAAAAATACTTGTTTTTTATATTCTGTACTGCATTATGATGGACATGCCATTCACAAAGGCGGTGTGGTATATCAGGAAATAATTCTAAGATGGCGTCTCTCATAGCGTGGTCCTCGTCTGTCACAATGTCTCCGAGTAGTTTGTCAGACATGATTTCCAAAAATTCCTTCAGTGTCCACTTGAATGTTTCAGACCTTTCATCAGAAAGCAAGGCACCTCCAAAGATAGTTATTTTGACATGGTGGTTGGTCCTTGAAAATATGACTAAGGGCTTGTTGTAGACATTTTTCTTGTATGTGGTGTCAAAAGCCAGTACATTGCCAAAACATTCGTAATCAACAACGCTTGCTTCATCAACCCACACCAAATTATCCAACTTACCATCTTTTAAGGTGAACTTTTCTAGAAATAACAGGTCACTGTCTAACTTGGACAATAGATCGGCCAACGCAGCAAAAGCATCACCGTCTTTCACTTTGCCATGCCTAGTCTTACTAATGTGGTTATGTAGGTCTTTGTTGGTAAATCCAACTTTATCGTATCCACCCTTTTGGAAAACCATATAACCTATTATGTGACAGGTTTTAACACCACATACTCGTAAGCTGTCTGCTTGTGTTTTATCGGCGTCAAGCCAATGATTCACAACAATAAGATGTCTGTATTTAGGCGGACACAGTGGATGATTGTGTTCACTCTCAAAGATACTGACTTTCCACTTACCTCTCGTATAGTGATGAATAAAATGAATCTTAGCCTTGTAATTAACATGAGTAATTGCCCTATGCTATCTTTGCCAATTGTCCTTTTTAAGGTGCTTCCAATGTCTTTCTCCTGCTTTATTGCAAACCAATTGTCTTGTATTAATTTTGCCGTTAGCATGTACCGTCTTCAAGTCTTTTTGGGACACAAATCCATAGCACTTGCATATTTGGCAATTGGCATAAAACTCCCAACTTGAGATTCCGTATCAAACACCAATTTCTATATATCTTCGATGGTCAAATCAGTTATCAACTTTTCAAAACCATCAAAATTAATTGTATCAGCCTCTGCCTTATCTATAATTACATCCACCATATCATCACTTTCATCAGAACTGCTTTCATACTCAAAATTTAAATCCTCAGGGTGATCACCATCTTTATACGACTCTTTGCCATCATCCTCCATAACTGAACTTAAAATTTTAACATGTTAACTACTACTTAAATGCTAGGAGAATGGAATAAGCAAAAATGAGCTCAATTTTTTATGACAAAAATTATTAGTCAATCAAATTCTATGAAAGCTAAGAGTTATTATTGCATAAGAATGTTATTTTTAGGGATAAGTATTGTTTTGGTCCCTAACGTCGAGGGTCAGAATCGAAACCGTCCCTGATGTAATTTTTGATTTAGAATAATCCTTAATGTTGCATTTAATTTTAAAATCGTCCTTTCTAATAATTTTTTTTTCTAAATGACAAAAATACCCTTTTCCCACCATTTCATTCTTATTGTTCTTCTTCTTCTAGGAGAACAAATTCTCTTGTTCTTCTTCTTCCAGAAGAACAGATTCTTCTTCCATTAACAAAACTCAAAATTTCAAATTTTTAAATACAGTTAACAAAATCTAATTACAAGAATTAAAAATACCCAAATTCATCTTCAATTACAAAAATAAAAAATCTATAAATTTAGGAAAATAAGAAACAAGAACAAAAACAAGAAATAAGAAGGACTTTACACCATATCCAAAAGGGGTGAGTAAACTTTGGAGCTAAGCTTGGTGTTGTAGGCTTCACATTGTTGATTCTGTTTTGGATTACACAAATGTTTTAACCAATTTGGGCCTAGTAAGAAGCTGTTTATTGTCACCATTAGTGGCAAGCATCCCATAGGGGGAAGACCTGTCACTATAATCCTCCTAGCTCCTATTCCATTAGGGAAATAAGAAACAAGAACAAGAACAAGAAATAAGAACAGATTAGGAAAATCCAGAATAAGAACAAAACCAACAATAAGAACAAGAACAGAAATCCAGAAATCCAGAAATCTACAAAAAAGCAACAGCAATCTAAAAATCCAGAAATAAGAACAAGAACAAAACCAACAATAAAAATTAGGAATTTAGGGATTATGATGATCAGATTCAACAACAAATAATAATCAGATTCAACAACACCAACAACTAAAATATTATTCAAATCCATAAATAACAACATTAAATTCAACAACCAAATCAATACACAACAATGATGAAATTAGAAAATAACAAATCAAAATCAGATTAAAAGTAGAAGCAGAAGCAGAAGCTCAAGCAGAAACAGAAAGCAGAGGTAGAATCAAGAAGCAGAAGACGAAGCAGAAACAGAGGCCGAAGCAAGAAGTAGAAGTGGCAAGGTGCAGCGGCGAGGCGGCGAGGAGTAGCGACGAGGTGGCGAGGAGCAGTGGCGAGAACGCGGCAGTGAGGAGCAGCGGTGCAGAAGCAGAAGCTCTCTCCCTGGCTCGCAACAGCAACGGCGACGGTAGCTCCAAGCGTCACCGGCGGCGTCCCCTCCCCCCTCCCCTTCCCCTTCCCCCTCTCCTCCCCCCTCGCGCGTCCTTTCCCCTTGCCCTTTCTCCCTTCCCCCTCGTGTCTTTTCTTTTTTTTTTAATTTTATAATTTTTTTATAAAAAAGGGTAGCTTCGTCATTTATAAAAAAATTTATTAGAAAGGATGATTTTAAAATAAAATGCAACATTAAGGACGATTCTAAATAAAAAATTACATCAGGGACGGTTTCGATTCTGACCCTCAACATTAGGGACCAAAACAATACTTATCCCTTATTTTTATGACAATCAAGAGTTACGGAAAAAATTCTCTGACTTGTTAACTTTCTACATTATTTCTTTTAAAAACAAGGATACAATGTATTCAAATAAAATATATTTGACTTATTAGCTAGGAGCATCATCTTTATCTATAAAATTGATATATATGCCTAATAAAGAAATAATTAGCAGTCTACTCTCATGGTTTCTAGTATATCAGAATATACATGAATGTGCAGTCTTAATATACATTGTACTAACCTGATGATAAAAAAGAGGGTGTATCACTACCCCACTCAAAAGAAATAATCAGGTATAATAAAGTGTAATTCTTGCACCTGAGTTGAACATTAAAAGAGGAAAAAATTAGCATACAATTAAGCAATAAATTGAATTTAACTAATTCACTAAATCATAGGTATCAATTTAAATAGCTTAAATGTCTATTACAAAATGTAAACTGTAGGTCATAAAATGCTTCCTATATAACTTGGCAAACCATTCCAAAATGAGGAGTAAGTTAAATTGGAGGAGAGGAGATAGGGATTTGGGCAGCTTAGAAATGAAGAGCAAGGGGAGGGGGACCATACTGTCACTGCCACCAACTAAGCTGGCTGTTTAGTTATTGGCGTTTATTAGTCACCGCTCATTGTTGTCCATGGAATCGAATACTTTCATTTTTATTATTATTATGATGGATTATGGATATGCAATTATGCATTACATCAATACCTTTCAATTATGAAATTATGCAATTATGGAATCCAATCCTTTCATTTTTATTACATGTACTTTATATTTACGTGATAGTTAGGAGCCACCATCCTACTGGGGACTGTGGAAGGTGTCATTGACATTTTCATTTAATACCCCAGACCTAATTTTTGTGGCAGTCTGCCACTTTGCACTTCATAGAAAGAGAGAAACAAATATGGCATGCTTACCCCCAATCATCTCAAATTATATAACTTTAAATCCCTTTCATCTAGAAAATTTTGCCCAGCAACTGGATCATAAAACTCAACAAACTATCACATCAATTTCAGAACTTCAGTAAATGTAATCTCATAAGTTTCCCAGCAGACGCATACTAATGATAGAAATATGTATCTGTCTACATATATACCATAACCAAAATATAGACAACCAGAAATTTTTATCACCAATAGAAGTAATTAAATGATTAGACATGAAACTTGGAAAATGACCAAGGCTAAAATCCATAAACAATGCATAAATAAGTAGTACAATCATAAGTAGTATGCTGATTTGTGAATGTATAATGCTCCAATTTTGCTAAACTAAAGGCACAATTTTTTGTTAAACTGAATGTTCGAATCATGAACTTCATTTGATACTATTGAATAAGCTTTTGTTGTTCTGAGTATAAAGTTTCGATAGGTACTTGAATTAATATATATAATATCAGGCTTCAGCATTAATAAGTAACTTGACACTCTATTCCTTTCAATTAGTATAAATAAGTCAATAGTAAATTCAAAAAATTTTCTTTGAGCATTTAAAAGTAATAAACTACAATAATTTTGGAACAGTTTACTTATTATGTCAATGAAGCCTGTTCATATAATTCGGGCATAAGCATTGAGCCAATGCAGATTACTAATGCTTTGCTAGGTACTTCTCACAAGAACTCAGCTAGAACCATAACCAACAACTAGAATTGTTTGGAAACTTAAACACATGTACACAACCTATAATATCAACAACGTGGAGATGATTTTGACCTAAATATACTCTAAACAAAGTCAAAATGAACTTAAGCAAATCATCCAGACTTGACCGCAATTTTCAAAGAGAATAATTTGGAGTATTACAAGAAAAGCAGCTGAATAGTGAATTACCAAAATGGATATAATTCAAGTATAATAACAAAATGAGAAATTATTTTGCAATTCAATATTTTGTAGAGGTTTCACGAAGAAATTAAGAAATAATTTGATAAATTAACAGAGAAAAAGTCTTTACTGAGGAACCTGGATGGTGTTGGCAAAGAAATGCAAGTAAACAACGAGAGCGGTGTCATGAGTTGCAACGGCGACGGAGCCGACGGTGCCGTGAGAAAAATATTTGCTGGTGGAACTAGGTTCTTCTTCTTCTTTGTCCAGACGGAGAGCAAAACGACAGAGAATGACAAGGAAGTTGCTGGTGCGTGCTGCTACTGCGTGAAGACCGACGGAGAACAACAAGGAGGCTGCTGGTGTGTGCTGATATTGCATGAAGGGAGCGTGGCTACGAGGAAGGGAAAGGGTGAGAATAGATTGTTGTTGTCTAGGTAGGGGATTAGGGGTGAGGTTGCTCTTTATTGGTAGACTGGTATACAATGATGAAGAACAATTTTTCAGATGTGTTCTTTTTGGTATGAATGGGGGTAGGAAAGATTAGATTAGAGTTCATGAGAAACGAAGCAATCTTTTAGTGTATATGAATAATGAAATGAATTTGTTTTTGATTTTTAAATTGATTCAAATTTAAAATTTTAAAACTAAAGCAATTTGAATTTTGATTAAATTAAAAAGATTAGGGTAGTTTTTGTCTAATATAGAAAAAGGATCTTTAAGTCTTTTTTAAAAAATTTAATAATTTTTTTATTTTTATTAAAGTATATGGGTGATTTAGTAAAAGTATTGATATGATATATATTTAAAAAAAGAAAAATTAATTACTGACGTGAAAAATATAATCCACATATGTTCTAATTTGTCCATGATTTTATGGTACCGGTACGTATGAATTCATCATCGTATCAAAACAAACACCTTATTTTATTTATGAACGTGTACACATGGTCCTACGTATTTAGTTAAATAAAATAAGAATAAGTTAATATGGTTATCAATTTTTTTAATGTGTGATAATATTGTATCAGAAAAGTTAAAAAAAAAACTCGTATATACTAACGACTTATTGTGTTCTGTTCTAAGTTAAATTTTGAGTAGGGTTCTTTTCACATTTTACTTTTCTATTTTTAAAATTCTACATTTTACTTTTCTATTTTTTTAAATAAATAAAATAAATATTTTAATTATGAAAATAAGTAATTTTAGAGTTTTTACCGATTTTTGTAAACTTACTTATCTCGTTTACACTATAAACGAGATACGACTATCTTATTTTGTTTACACTGTAAATGAGATACGTGGTGACTTAAAACGTTGACAGTGTAAATGAGATATAGTATGACAAAAATCAATCAGCTATAAAAGGATCTTCCAACCATTGGTATTCTTCCACAAAACCCTTAATCCTTTTTCTCTTCCATTTTTCATCGAAAAACTTAGTAAAAATGTCTAGTGGTAGTGGTTTCTTTGTAGTGATGGTGTATCCTAACTGTCAGATGAGAAACAGTGACATCGGAGTTATATTTGAGTGTGAGAATTCTGCGCTGCTACAAACTCATAGAGCAAATTCGTTGAGTTAAAGAGTCTGATATTGACGCACGTTGGTGGTGGGGAGAGAAATGAGATTGAAAGAGTTGGGTATAGGTTGCTAGCACCAATGGAGAATGGTGTATTTCAGTTTTGTCTGTTTTGACTCGATGGCGATGAGGATGTTGGCATAATGTTTGATGTGCACAGGAGAATCATGGTTGAACAAGTAATAGGCTTTATGCAGAGGTTCGTGATGTTTGTAGTGGTGTTTCTGCTAGCTCGAACATTGTACAGGATGACCCGCCTCTTGCACCACGACTTTTGCACTGTGCTAGTCCAGTGGTAGATATGGACGTTGACAATGAGGAGTCCGACGAAGAGTACGTTGCTGATAGCCATGAAAGTGGGTCCTCTGAGGATGATGACGAGGATGAGTTCATACCAGAGACTCCCATTGGTGGATCAGTTTGATACCTTTTGCCTACTCCGTAACCAATTTTTGAGTTATCAACTGTACTCAGCCACTACCATACATTGAATTTGGACGTGATGCATGAGGTAACTTCATTTTCCAATATGGGGACAGATGATTACAGCACTGATGGTGGTGTGGAGTTTAGGGTTGGTCACAGATTCAGAAGCAGAGAGGCCGTACTGCAAGGCGTGAAGAATTACAAAATTTGGAGAAGTGCTGAATATCGAGTTGTGGAATCGGATCGGTTAAAGTACAACGTGCGTTGCTGGCAATTTACTGATAGTTGTCCTTGGAGTTTTCGTATTGCTTTACGACATAATCTTGGATATTTTTTGAGTTACCTAATTATAATCCATCCTATTCATGTGCTAAAACACTAAATCTATAAAAGTATCCTAACTATAATCACATACCCTTATTAATTTAAACTACGAAAATAATACTAACCTCTTATTTGATCGCTCTTGCAATGTGCCAACTACCATTCAGGTGGTTGATGTCAGGATCCCATGCATCCGTGCACCATAACGTTCGGACAACTCAGAAATATCAAGAAAATGTGCGAGAAAGAGAGAAATGAGGGTTAAGGAGGATTGAGAGTGAGTGAGGGGGCGCTATGAACGAGTTTCATTTATAGGTGCACTCCAATCTTATCTCGTTTACACTGTAAACGGGATAAGGCCCGTGACATAACACGTGTACAAACGTGATACGTGTAGGTGAGTTTGTGTCTTATCTCGTTTATAGTGTAAATGAGATACGACTATACTGATTTCATTTACACTGTAAATGAGATAAGTAAGTTTACAAAAATCGGTAAAAACTCTACAAATTACCTATTTCCGTATGCATAAAAAGATTGGAGACAAAAAATTTTTTGGCCTATATCTTTGAAATCAAAATCATACTTAACCCTTAAAATATTTATCTTATTTATTTAAAAAAATCCGTTCCTTTTCTACAAAGTTACTTTTTTTTGTTTCTTGTTAATTTGATTGTTACAAACCTTCGAATTTTTGCAAAGGTTATTTGAAACTTTGTAATACTTTAAAATTTTGTGAAGTATTGTTTACTTTGTTATTAAAGCTTATTCATTATCATCATTTCCATAGATTTTTTACTTTGCATGTGTTTGTTTTATTACCAGTTTATCACATTTTATTTCTTCTTCTTTCTAACAACATATGAATTTTGAATTCTATATACTTTGATATTTTTACATACTTTGAATTCACGTTAAAATGTTATTTCCCCATTTCTTAAATTTTGTAGATTAGTTGATGTCCATGGTGACTATACGGTGGCAATGGCCAAATTAAAGTGTATGGCTTTGAGTGAACATGTACCAAACTTTTTTTTACTGTATCTTTTATTCCTGTAAACTAAAAATTAATTTATTGTAGATTTAAATTTTATTTAAAAATTTATTGTTAGTTAATAAATTACTACATACATAAATAGAATTAGAATTTTTACTATTTGTTTAAATAAACTAATGAACTAATTACTGTATTAATCCAAATTAGTTTGCACCAAAGCTTTAAGCTGTTAACAATTTTTTGTTCCAATTTTCCAAGCGATCTAACCCATTTTCTATCCGGACCAAAATATGTGCCTCAACATTTATGGCCAAGAAAGTGTCTCAACAAACCAATTGGCTTATTATACAAAAATATTAACCCACACTTGACCAAAAGAAAAAAAAGATTAACCCACCTCATTAAATTTAAAACAATGTCAATCAATTTGAGTTGGTTGAGTGTTCAGCTCACTTGTTCAATTAAGTAAGTATCGAGAGTTCGAATCTCATTTTGTATATACAATAGTTTATTAGTCAGTAACAGACCTTTAAATAAAAATCAGATCCGCAACAGAATTGTCTTTAATTTGCTGAGCTAAAGAATACGATGAACAACTAAAAAAAAAAAAATCTAAAATAGTATCGCTACTCTCTGGCAGGTTGCAATATTCATTTTACATGCTCTTATGACTTCTGTGCTCTTTGGGATGTTAGTAACAGGGTCTTTCCAACGTCACTAGAAGGATCGATAAGCGTGTTTAGTTACTTGTCATTTATAAAAATGTATAAATAATTTACAATGTGGGGAAGGGTAATGTGTTTGACTCACATATGGAACTAAAGTATCCACTAATAATAAAAGTAGTTTTCATTTGTTTAAGTCAATCTCACAATGGTGCCACATAATGTGGATATAAACTCGAATGATGATTACATTCAATTGCAAAATACTTGTGCAATACTCAAACACAAAAGAAGAAAAAAAAAAGTTATTTGAAAAATTGTTGACTGCAACTGAAATATAAAGAAAATAAGCTTAGGTTTACTGGATTCACTAACAAGTTGTGAATTTGTGATGCTTATGGTAGTAATGTTGTAACTCTTTCTATGTCAAATTTGTTGCATTTTTTTTAACATAATCTGTTTTGAGTCCAGATAAAAGAAGAAGATTGCATTAAGCTTTGTTAGCCAACATAAAAATATTGTTGAATAGTTATGATGTAGATAAAACACAGCAATATTAAGAATATTCATCAGATAGTGTAATAGTATTATTTGATCTATATATATTTTCAGAAAAGAAAGAATTAAGAGTGGTCACAACTAACAAGTAAATGATTATATCTAGTTATCTAAGCTAATATGATTTTTTTTTGGTCAGGTGGATTGAAATGGTATTTATGTTGTTTTATTGTGTTGAATACTCTGCTTCTTGGAGACCTTTTTCTTTGGGAATTATGAGATTATATTCCCATAAGTTCAAGGATTTTATGATGGATATCTCGTTTTTGGTGGTATTTTAAACTAACTTATATGAATTTTTTTAGCTTCTTTTGTTTTGGAAAGGTGAAGTTTATTTTCTTGTGTTTTTTAGTTGGATTAATTATTTGATTGGTTATTTTTTTTTTGATAAAATTATTTTGGGACAATATAATTTCTCTGTTAAAAAATTCGTTGAATAATAATAGAAATTAATAGTGTGAAATTTTATTTATAATTTATAGGAGTTTTAAATTCCAAAAAATTCTTTTCAATAATAGAACCAATTTTCATCATTACTACTACCATCTTCTTTATTATCATTATTATAACTTTTGTAACACCCTACCATACTTAATCTTATGCTTAAGTCATAAGACTGAGATAGTAAGGTATTACGACCTCTAAAAATAGTAATATATATATATATATATATAGAGAAAAGATACTTAACTAGGAGCCTTGAAAAATGGGTAAAACAAAATCGCAAAACAAAAAGCGCAACACTCAGGAAAGGATTACTTGCGTGCTAAGAAACCTAATAGGAACATGATAAAGTTAAGCAAAAGAATAAAGGAAATCCAAGGAAACAGCATAACTAGCCCCTGACTTAGCCTGCGAAGCTAAGGCTGGCCAGAGGATATATATATATATATATATATATATATATATATATATATATATATATATATATATATATATATATATATATATATATATACATATGAACATACATAGGTATCCCAAAATATACCAAAATACCAAAATAAACTCATATCTCTCCCTCAACCTCTAAGAGGAGCAGCATACACAAGTTACTTGGAGAGTAAGCTAAACAAATATATACATATATACAACCAAAAAACCAAAATACACCCAAGGACTACTTCGCTTCCCAAGATCCAGACGTCTAGCGAGGAGCCTCTCGACCTGCATCTGAAAAACAGCAATACAATATGGAATGAGAACCGGAGGTTCTCAGCATGGTAAAAGTGCCACGCGCATAAGAAATACGGTCCTGAGAATGCCATAGGCAATCCTAGAACTACGTTATTCAATTATCCAACTTAAGTACTAAACAGAAGCCATAAACAGGGGTATGTATTCTAAATCTGCCTAACTTACTCAAGTTCAAGCTTAACCTAACACCAAACCATTTCCTCTGTTTCCTCCATCCTTTCATCATTCAGAATGCAACAGAAACAAGCAACCAAACAAGTTCACGCACAAGTAATGATCAAATAGTACAACTAGCAAGTATAACAAATAGCGGGTAATATATATCAATTAGGCATACCCAGAAAATGCATAGCAATCAATACAAACAAATGCATATGATGCATGCCTGTCCTATGGCTGATGGGGCCCATCTGTCGGTTATCCAGCCAACCCGACAAGTCCGAAAACCTTAGACTGTCCCCCGTCGTGCGTCCCCAAGAGTCTATGCATAGAGTTCACATTCATATTTCATAAAACCACTCAATGGTGGCTATCCATACCCGGGAATTTATACGTGCCCGGTCACCCTTACGACGTAGGGTCAACAGAGTATCGAGATTCAACCTAGAACACGTGATGGCGAGCCACGGCTCTTACCCAGGGAACTCGTATCTCAGATAGCATTATTCATAAGCCATTTCATAGTCATAATCATTATTTAATCATTCATCAAGCCATGGCATATTAACTCCTTTTATTAACAACCTCCCTTTCACATTTTTCATCGTCATTCCCTTATAATTCATCTTGATTACCCTTTTCGGGTCCTGACCAAACTTTTTATCAAACTCTTCTCATCCTTCTTAATATCGAATACTCTTAAAATCAACCAAACTCTAACATTAAATCAATCACATCACACGAGGATTGAACTTTAACTTCTCGAACTCATGACTATCACTAAGACATCCTCGACACTCTATTTTCTTTTCTGTTTCTAATATAGCAAATGAATTCAGAATTGCACAAACTTTATGTCCAGACGTTCATATTGAAATAAGCTTTCTAACAAACTAAATATCATAATTTTCTGATTTTTCTAGCCTCAGGAATAAAGGAAAAACCGTGACTGCTCTGCAGTGCATAAAACCAGAAAAACAGCAGCAGCATGTGATATTAAAAATTCAATATAAAATCCGAGTTAAATCCAATGACTTTGAAAATTAATGTAGTTAAACTTTAATCATCCAGGTTTCTTTCTCAATTGGTTCTGAGTCAATACCATTTTTAATGAAAAAGTTACATTACCTGGAAGTTAAGTAAAAATGAGACAAAATCTGTTTTAAAAACCAACAAGCTTAGTACCTTTCAATTGGAATAACTTTTATTACAAAACTCCAATTAAGCTAAATTTTGATTTGAGAACTCCTAGCTCATCCAGAAACAAGTGTGTCTTAGTTGCAACCTAATTTCTATTTAATTCTAAGAGTTACAAGCATTGGAAGTTGATGCATAGCTTGCTGAAATCCGTTTCTTTTCAGTTTTGCCCACCAATATTCAAAAATTCACAGCTCCCAATCCTCAACTCTTAAAATTCTGAAATTTTAGAGAAATAAATAAAGTTAATCAAATTTTATAAAAAAATTGGTTTCACTCCAAAACTCAACTCGTAAAAGTCGCAGCAAGACAAACAAGTTGCTGCCCTGTTTGATCTTTTCTGCTGCTGGACAGATTTAACAACCTAACTTTAAAAATTTGCCATAAATTGTATATTTAACAAAAAGGTCCCAAATTTTTCAGTTTAGTTCCTTATATTCCCAAATTTAGCCCAAACTTGGTCTCATGCAATTCCGATCATTACATAATTAGTTACAGCATATACAATACCACCACAACACAACTCTACATCCTTATTAACAAACACCAATTCTAATCCATCATAAATAAATATAAGAGCACACCATTAATAACTTTCACACCTCATAATTCTAATATATAAATTCACTAAAAAATCTATTCTAACAATATTATAAGGCTAATCATTAAATACAACAAACAATCCAACTTATTCTATGGTTCCTCTAACCTAAGTTTTCACAACACCGTAAATATTAAACGTGCGAAACTTAAACCATACCTTGGCCAATCACTTAATTCACCCAAGGCAGCCTCACAACTCAAAATTACAGCCCCTCCAAGCTCAATCAAACAGCCCCAAACCAAGCTTGATCACCAACAAGCCTCCAACAAGCATCAACATTCACATACACACTACCTAAACCACAATTAACACATCAAAACATAACAACTCAATACCCAAATTCCTAAATTCAGAAATTTCATTAGGGTTTAAGATTTCTTACCTTTACCCACTGATCCTTGGGCAATACCCACAAGAAATCAAGTCTAGTGGACCCCTAAAACATGAAAATCATCAAGGAATTGAGTTTCTCAAACCTTAAACCTGAAATTCATATACCAGCAGAAATGGAGCTAGGAAAAAGCAATTCACTTACTGTTTTATTTGAATAGAATTGAAGAACTCAACGAGTCCGACGCGTGGCCGCAAACGGCTCGTCAATCGGAGCTCCGGATCAAAAGTTATCAAAGAAAGAAGATCAAGCTAGGTTTTGGAATTCATTCTCTTCTTCTCCATGCATTTACGCTGCTTATGTTGTGTTCTAAGGCAGAAAATGAGCTTTAGCTCATTTATATACTGGGCTGGTTGGGCCCGCGGGCCTGGTTTGGGCCCGGTTCAACCGGTTTGGCCCATTCGGCTCAATTTTAGGCCAAATTTTTCGAAAGTGATATCAAAATTCTCGTTTTGCCGAGCTCTATCCTATTTTGATATTAGTTTTGCATATTTAATTTTCCTATTGAAAATTTGATTTATTGACTAATTATATACCGATTTTAGCGGGCTTTACAACTTTTACCTCTAATGCTTCAATTGTGCAATAATAGAACTTTTTGGAGTTTTAAACTCCACAAAATTATTTTTTGTCACTATTTAACAGATTTTTTAAAAGAGAATGGTCTTGTCCCAAAATAATTTTATTAGAAGCGAAATATCCCCTTTTTTGGACAGAGATCACCTTATTCTTCAAAAAAATAGACAAGAATTGAATTAGGCGTTTACTTTACGTGAATCATAATAATTATCAATATATAAAGAAAAAAAAATTTTTGGACAAAAATATAAACAGTTTTTGAAAGTTAATACTGACTAAAGTTAACTATTAAATTGCTGATGTCTAGGTATCTTTAGTTGTTTTTAGGTTTCTTTTTGAATAATTTTCATAGGTTTGAATTAAAGTTCTTATGTTTTTAGTAAAGTTTTTATGACAAATCATATTTTTGAAGTTGTTTTAGAATGATTGTGATTTCAGGACATGTTTAAGTAAATCAGGATAAAATTTATAAGAAAATAAGTGAATAAAGTTCACATAGAGGAATCATCAAACAATAACTGGATCCATCCATCATCTCATTAGTCTTAGGTTATTTTCTTTTATACCATGAGTAACTAAACCTTCTCTTGTCAAATGTTAGGTACTCTGTTTGATTTTATAGATTAGTAATGTAAGTGTTTTCTTTATTTTGATTCATGTTTTTCTACTTTTTCAAGATTGAGTCTCGTTCTTCATCTTTAATGGTTAGAAGTATTGAAAAATATTCTAATTTTATCTTGGATTCCTGTTATTACCTTGAAAAATTTAATATCGAAATTAGCTTGAAACTCTTTGAAGGTTGTAGAAAGCTTAGAGAAGGGGGGAGGGGGTTGAATTTATGACCTTCTTTACTTTAATGAGATAACCCTTTTAAAACAAACTTTTAGTCTGACTCTGTTTGAACTTAGCAGCAGAAAATTTATGAGATAATTTATTTTTGTCTCATGAATATCAGAAAATAGAACAGAGCAGGGAAGAGAGAAGCTGACACCATCATGTATCCTGGTTCAGTTGCCTTGTACAATGCAACCTACATCCAGTCTCCACCACAACAGTGGTGGAATTTGCACTATAGTTAAAGTATTACATACACCAATTCCACAGAATTGATACAATCCTTTCACTCTCAAGTTCTAACCTAACTTGACTTGGTTATGCTAATACCTAAATTCACTCTTAGTGCTCACCCAACTAAGAAAGGGGTACTTCATTGATACAAGATACAAAACACAAAATCAACCTAAAGAAATCTGAAATCACTCTAGACTTTTCACTCAAGTGTATCTCTCTGCCTCTTTCTACTCTTAGGTTATTTCAATGACTCTCTCATTCAGCCTTTTACCTCAAGAAATTACAGAAAGATAAATATTAAAAAGTAAACTACAATCTGTAAAACATGAAGGAGATTGATACTTCAACAGCCTCTTTGCTATGTGATAAACCAGATTTACTTGCCTCTGATTTAGTTCCTCATTCTAGCGGAATGTTCCTTTGACTAGGAAGCACTATCCAAGTTGATGAACTTCTTTGGAGAACTTTTCTCAGAACAAAACCTCAAAAACACTGGTTATCTCTCCCTTTTTTTTTGAATGATGAAAAATCTTCTTTTGTATTTCCTTGCATGTTACTGAATTGCTCTCTCCTAGGTCAACCCTCGAGCTGTGTGCTTCACCAACTCACCATCTCATTTTTCTAGTTAATCCTCAAAATAGGAACTTTGACTCTGACCTTCTTTGTTGACCGAAAGCCACAGGACAGCATAAACAAATATTTTTAATGGTAAACCCAGATCTTAGCTATTAAAATACTACTTGGTCCCCAAGACACACTTTTCACCATAGATTCACAGCAGTGTTGAACAGAGATCATCTTTTCCATGTATCCCAATTTGGAGTGGCAGAGAGTTGAAGATGAAGAGAAGAAAATGAGATGCATGTAGAAGGAAATAAATCACCTTTAACTTCTGACTTCTCTTGATACAGTTTGATGTGGGTGATTAGACTTCAACCTTTTTGCTAAACTTTCTCTTTCTTGCTTCTTTGGTGAACAGCTTAGGAGCTAAGCTTTCTCTCTCTCTTTCTCTGAGTTCTGACTGAGACAGGAAAAAGTGAACGTTGCTTATGAAAGAAGCAACTTGGAGGGATCAACTTTAGTGATATCAAATCGGGCTTATGTTGGTTCTATACAAGTTCAGCCTGTTTGCTTTCTATTCATCACCTTTGGGCTTCTATTGTTTTTGTGGCCCACTAAAATAGATTCTGCTTGTTTTGTATTGGGCTACTACAACAATGAATTTTACCTTGCAACACTTAACATTAATTAGATAATTGCCTAATAAAATAATATTTGTCATCATTAATTAATTTAGTTAATTTCTTAACTCAACAATCTCCCCCTTGATGAAAAACATAATTAAACATTAACCAAAAGGAATTGAATTTGAGTAAAGTTAAGAAACTTTCCTTTGAATGATGTTACGTTCTTTTGTGTTGCTCCCCCTTTCTTTTTCAAGAGTAGCTCCCCCTAGATTTATGCTCTTCTTTTCGTTCCTATTTACATTATACTTATAAAGAGCATAATAAAGAGCTACACATAATTCAACTTGACTAAGAGAGTTTAAACAACCAACAATACAAATCTAGCCCAATATTGGACTTGACATGTCAGCACTTTTAACAAAAAAAAAAAAAAAACCATTTCACAATTTTATCATGCTTTAACCAAAACAGAGCATTAAGACTAACAAGGGCAAAAAAACAACATATCATAAAAGCAAGTTCCAAATCTCATGCCAAAAACTCACAGCAGTAGCAAGATTTGTAAATCAAATTCTCATGCAAAAAATAATAGTAGCAGTAATAAAAATCACAGCAAATATTCATAACACAACTACTAAAAACGCTACTAAAAATTCACAACATGGCTACTACACGGCTACTACTCCCCCTTTTGTCATCAAGGGTGGAAAGTAGGCAAGATCAAGTAAAATCCACACCTTAAAACTTGCAAGAAAGTGTTAATGCACAGTCTAAAACACCAAATTAATTTAAAGTAAATGCAGTAGTAGTTAAAGTATTACAGTCATCCGAAATAACAAAAAGTAGTTCAAAAGTAACAAGAGAAACATTTTTAATGAGACAAAAACGAGTAGACAACAGCAGCATCATGAGACAAATCTAGGCATCTGAACCATTTTCCTCTAAATCAGCTTTCTCTTCAGCATCAGTGGCAGCATCCTCATCTTGTTGGAGATTGTTAATGAATTTCATGAAGACAGCCACTCGATCTCTTGATTGTCAGAGAAAATTCTCATGCTTGCTTGCTAGCTTTCTTTGTTCCTTACTCATGGCAATCATATGATTGGATTGGGAGACAAATTCTTGAACCACATCTTGAACAACATTAAACATAGCAAATTTTTGTCCAGTGGAGATGGAAGTGCCTTCAGTGGAAGGAAGAGGAGAATCATCAGGAATGAACTCATCATCTAGAACCACCCTATCAGAGCGAGTAGGTCCTTTATGTTGTTTCACTGAAGCACCCCTTTTTAGATATGAATGTCTGTTTTCATAATCCTCATTGGACAAGTCAACACCAAAATGCTCAAAAATATAAGTTAGAAACATGCCATAAGGAAGGACTTTGTCTTTCTCACTTCTAACAGAGTCAAACATGTATCTAACCATCAAATAAGCAAAAGAAATTTCTGTTTTAGTGAGCAGGGCATACAAAACAAGAGTGTCAGTATAAGATACCCTTTGATATGAACTGCTCTGAGGAAGTATGATGTGATTTACAATGCGGTGTGATGAGCGGATAATTTGTACGCTTTTTGGCATTATTTTTAGTATGTTTTTAGTAGAATCTAGTTACTTTTAGGGATGTTTTCATTAGTTTTTATGTTAAATTCACATTTCAGGACTTTACTATGAGTTTGTGTGTTTTTCTGTGATTTCAGGTATTTTCTGGCTGAAATTGAGGGACTTGAGCAAAAATCAGATTCAGAGGTTGAAGAAGGACTGCTGATGCTGTTGGATTCTAACCTCCCTGCACTCAAAGTGGATTTTTTGGAGCTACAGAACTCAAAATGGCGCGCTTCTAATTGCGTTGGAAAGTAGACATCCAGGGCTTTCCATCAATGTATAATAGTCCATACTTTGGCCGAGTTTAGATGACATAAAAGGGCATTGAACACCAGTTCTACGCTGCTGTCTGGAGTTAAACGCCAGAAACAAGTCACAAACCAGAGTTGAACGCCAGAAATACGTTACAACCTGGCGTTCAACTCCAGAAAGAGCCTCTGCACGTGTAACATTCAAGCTCAGCCCAAGCACACACCAAGTGGGCCCCGGAAGTAGATTTACGCATCAATTACTTACTTCTGTAAACCCTAGTAGCTAGTTTATTATAAATAGGACTTTTTACTATTGTATTAGACATCTTTTGGATCATTTTTAGATCTCTAGACCTCCATGGGAGGCTGGCCATTCGGCCATGCTTACCCTCTATTCACTTATGTATTTTTAACAGTAGAGTTTCTACACTCCATAGATTAAGGTGTGGAGCTCTGCTGTTCCTCAAAGATTAATGCAAAGTACTACTGTCTTTCTATTCAATTCAACTTAATCCACTTCTAAGATATCCATTCGCACTTCAACATGAATGTGGTGATCGTGACAGTCATCATCATTCCCTACGAACACGTGCCTGACAACCACTTCCGTTCTACCTTAGATTGAATGAGTGTCTCTTAGATCTCTTAATCGGAATCTTCGTGGTGTAAGCTAGAATGATGGCGGCATTCAAGAGAATCCGGAAAGTCTAAACCTTGTCTGTGGTATTCCGAGTAGGATTCAATGATTGAATGACTGTGACGAGCTTCAAACTCGCGATTGCTGGGCGTAGTGACAGACGCAAAAGGAGGGTGAATCCTATTCCAGCATGATCGGGAACCTCAGATGATTAGCCGTGCCGTGACAGGGCATCTTGGACCATTTTCACAAGAGGAGGGGATGTAGCCACTGACAACGGTGATGCCCTTGCATAAAGCCAGCCATAGAAAGGAGTAAGATTGATTGGATGAAGACAGCAGGAAAGCGGAGGTTCAGAGGAACGATTGCATCTCCATACGCTTATATGAAATTCTCACCAATGATTTACATAAGTATTTCTATCCTTAGTTTATTATCTATTTTCGAAAACTCCATAACCTTTTGATATCCGCCTGACTGAGATTTACAAGGTGACCATAGCTTGCTTCATACCAACAATCTCCGTGGGATTCGACCCTTACTCACGTAAGGTATTACTTGGACGACCCAGTGCACTTGCTGGTTAGTTATGCGAAGTTGTGAAGATATGTTTAGACCATGGTTCTGTGCATCCGTTTTTGGTGCCATTGCTAGGGAATCAATTTCGAACAACAATTCACAACTTGAGTAACAATTTCGCATACCACGGTGCAACTGAGCACGTTCATAACCCAGGGCTTTATGAGTAGGGGTGATGCCATCAATCAGAAAAACATGTTCACAAATATGAGCCAAAGCATCATTGAAAGAGATACCAACTCCTTCATCCCACTTAATAACCCCTTCATAAAAGTCATTATTCATGGCAGACTTAAATCTGTAAGTGTTATAGTCGGAATGAGATGTCATGATGTGGGATTTATGAGCAAAGGGATCAAAGTCTGGTTCTCTAACAGATTTAAGAGGAAGTCGAGGTTTACCTCTCTGAGAACACAAGGGAACAGACCTTGTCTTAGGTTGAGTGGGCTCAGAGGTAGGTTCGGTAGCAGCTGGGCATTTCCCTTTCGATGAACTCGGCTTCGACGAACCAGGTTTAGATGGAGGTTCCTTTGGTGGTGGCGTCTGCTTGGCTAAAGGTGGAAACCTTGAGGGGTTCTTAGTGCAAGCCATTGGATCCGACCGAGGAGGTGAGGTAGGAGGAGAAGGAGATGGAGTGAAGGTTTGGTCTTGAGAGCGAGTGGAAGGTTTTTGTTTTGCAGGAAGCTTGAAGATCTTTTAAGGAGGGGGCTTTTGTGAAATAGTTTTCTTCCTCATTTGGTTGGTTTCTGGTTTTGAACAAAGAAAAGCAATAAAGGTAGTCGAAGAAACCAAAGAGTTTGAGGAGTTATGGAGGGAGAAGAAGAAGTATTGGTAACCGTACCGAAAAGAAATTTTCTTAAACCATGCAACTGCATCACCTCTGATTTGACTTGAAAGGACTTGACATCACAAAGAAAAAGATTTGATTTTATTAAAAAAATTAAATAGAAATTAAATTTTAAAATTTGAAACTTTTTGGACTTAAAGACAAAAAGAAATAAACTAAAACAAACAAGCTAACAAGCAAAAAAAAAAAATCATGTGGCATTCATATTGGGCCTAGAGGTAGTTTGGTTTAAGGAAACATATTGGACCACCCATGTTTAGATTTTTGAGGTTGGCCTAGATGATTCTGCACGTGCAACAAGGCTAGAGAATGTTGATTGGAGAGAAGGTTCTTCATTTGCCTAGAATTGTCTCATACCTGTTTATGAGACAAAAGCTCCAACAAACACATCAGCAACTTTCAAACAATGAAACATAGCTTAAAATTTCTAGAGTAGTCCTAAGCATGCAAAAGTTGTCCTCAGCTAGTGGTTTAGTGAAAATATAAGCTAATTGCTCCTCTGATTTAACAAATTGAATGCTAATATCCCCTTTTGAACATGTTCTCTTATTGAGTGAAATCTCACTTCAATATGTTTAGTCCTAGAGTGCAAAACTGGATTTTTAGAAATATTGATGGCACTCATATTATCACACAACAAGGGTATATTTTCAGCATTTAATTTGTAATCAGCAAGCTGTGTTTTTAACCACATAAGCTGAGAACAACAAGAAGAAGCAGTTATATACTCAGCCTATGCAGTGGATAAAGCCACTGTTGACTGCTTCTTACTTGACAAAACATTCAAGGACTTTCCAAGGGAACAACATAAGCCTGATGTGCTCCTTTTATCAACTCTATCACTAGCAAAATCTGCATCACAATAACCAACTGCAGAAAAATCATCAATTCAATCAAAGTAATTCTGTTGTGAGTATAGTTCAAACCGGCAATGGATCCTCTCAATCAAAGTTCAATCCAAGATAATGTCACAATTCAAACCAATTTAATCGAGAGTATTTAAACTCCCGGGTCGTTCTCCCTAGGAACTAGTGACAAGTGCATACAATTTTGATTGTGGAAAACAAAGGGTGTTTTCAATTATAAGGAGGCAAACGAAATAAAGAGATAAAAGAACTAGGCAAAATTGCAATTAATAAACTAATAAAGGAATACAAGAACTATGTATGAAATATAAACAAGACTCAAAATTGATGGAAAAGTGGTTTAAATCGTAAATGAAACCTTGACTTGGGATGAGTTATGGAATCCCTTCCTTGCCACAATCACAACTATGATAATTATCATGAATTAATCTTGCCTAGTTAACCCCAACCATCGAGGAGTAAGTCAAGCAAGCATAATTGACCTTAATCCATAAGTCCTAACTAACTTACCAAACTAGTTGATAAAAAGCTAGCTTTAATGGAAACAAGAATCAACTAACTTCCCAAGAATTATCGCTAAATGTTGGACATTATGGCTCTAGTAATCAATAGACTCATTTTTCCCAAGCCAAGGGGTGAAAATTTACCCCATAGCTAGGGTTGACATTTCATCAAACACCTAGTATGCATATTCACAAAACATGACAAAATTGGTAAATTAATGAAAGCTATGAACCATAAATGATCAAAATCAATAAAGACAACTCAAGCAAACATATAAAAGCCATCAACATCAAATTAAACAACTAGGAATCCAAATTTGCAAGACTATGTAAATTGACAAAGGAAATTGAAATAGATGAAAATGTAGAACAAGTAATGTAATTAAAAGAGAAATTAAAGAGATACTTACAATGCAATTGCTATAATCTAAAATCAAACTTGAAGTATAAAATGCTACAAACCCTAATTAAAACCCTAAGAGAGAATTACCTAATTTACACTACTTCTACTCCTACTATGTGTTTTTCCTATTCTAAGATGGCTCTCTTCATATGTGTTGCATTGCCCTTAATATAGCCTCTCAAACCAGCCTTCATCACTTCAGAAATGGGCCTAAAGACCCCCAAAACTGCGCAGCACGTGACTTTTTAATGGAGGCACGCGCTAGGACCTGTGCAGACGCACAGATGTGTGCGTCCGCACACTTTGCGAAAATCCTTTCCTGTGCGTACGCACAAGCAGCTGTGCGCACGCACATTAGGCGATGCTTGTCTGGACGCGCAACGCGGCTCACGCGCACGCGTGGCTCTAATTTGATGGCTGTGCGTACGCACACATATCTGTGCACACGCATGCATGGTTGTGCTTTTCTCCTCTGTTTTCTTCATGCGTTCTCCCTTTTTGCATGCTTTCTTCCACTTCTACCAAACCATTCTTGCCTCTAGGACCTGAAATCACTCAACAAACATATCACGGCATCGAATGGAATAAAAGTGGGATTATATTGCTTAATTTAAGCACAAAAATACATGTTTTCACATTTAGGTTCAATTTAGAGATTAAACACAAAAGTATGCTATCTGAGTGCTTAAGTGTGAGTTCATGTGCTAGAATCCATCCAATTTGAGTAAAAATATGTCATCAAATGTGGATTCATTAATACCATAGACTTAGCTCTGCAGAAAGATGAGATTCTTTAGGTTTTGATTGGAATCTTGAACACATTCCAACACTTTGCACAATATCAGGTCTAGAGGAAGTTAAGTACATAAGAGAGCCAATCATTCCTCTATACCTAGTCTCATCTACATCTTTCTCAGTTTTTCCCTTATCTAATTTTGAATTAGGGTGCATGGGAGTTCCCATGGGTTTGGCATTCTCCATACCAAATTTCTTAACTAGTTCCTTGGCATACTTCTCTTGATGAATAAACATACCATTTTCAGATTGCTTAATTTGAAGCCCAAGGAAAAAATTAAGTTCACCCATCATACTCATGTCAAATTCACTTGTCATGAGTTTTTCAAATTCAGAACAAAGGGATTCATTGGCTGATCCAAAAATAATTCCATCAACATATATTTGGACTAGAATGAAAGAATCATTAGCATTCTTGATAAATAGAGTAGTGTCTGTGGTGTCTCTTTGAAAACCATTTTTCAAAAGAAAAGAGCTAAGTCTCTCATACCAAGCTCTAGAAGCTTGTCTCAAACTATAGAGAGCTTTTGATAATTTGAAAACATGGTTGGAAAATTTTTTATTTTCAAAACCTGGTGGCTGCTCCACATATACTTCTCTATCTATCACACCATTTAAGAATGCATATTTCACATCCATTTGATATAATTTAAAACCACAAAAAGCAGCATAAGGTAAAAGAAGTCTTATGGCTTCCATGCGGGCAACTGGGGCAAAAGATTCATCAAAGTCTATTCCTTCTTCTTGGTCATATCCTTGTGCCACTAGCCTTGCTTTGTTTCTTGTAATGCTACCATCCTCTCCTAGCTTGTTCCAAAATATCCACTTGGTGTCGGTCACTTTCTTTCCATTCGGCCTTGGAACCAATGTCCAAACTTAGTTCTTCTCAAACTCATGAAACTCATTCTCCATTGCCTTTACCCAAGAAGGGTCATTAAGAGCTTCCTTAACATTTTGAGGCTCCATTTGAGAGAGAAGAGCAGTGTTTGATTCTTCGTTTGCCTTTCTAGTTGAAGACCTAGTTTTAACACCATGAGAGACGTTTCCAATGACAAATTCCTCAGGATAATTCTTCAAGAATCTCCATTCACGAGGTCTGGTAGATTTGGAGGCAGATTCAGTCACCAATGGATTCACAGAACTAGTGGTTTCTGGATTTTCTTTAGATTCATGAGACAAAACAGAATTGGCTCTTGTTGGATTTTCAACAGCTGCAGTTTCTGGTTTAGCTTGTCCATAATTTTTATTTTCATTATCTTGTGCAGTTTCATCGTCCTTTTGAGCTTGATTTCCTGCATCACAGTCTTCCAAAATACTTTGACCCAAGTTAGTATCACAAAATGTAACATGTATGGACTCCTCAATTATTCTAGCATCTTGATGATAAACTTTATAGGCTTTACTAGTTGTGGAATATCCTACAAATACACACTTATACGCCTTTGGATCAAATTTACCCAAATTATTTTTGTTATTAAGAACAAAACTTTTACATCCAAAGATATGCAAGTAGTTTAAGTTTGGAGAGTGACCTTTCCAAAGTTCATAAGGGATTTTCTTTAAAAATTTTCTTATGATGGTTCTATTCAAAATGTGGCAAGATGTGTTAACCGCCTCGACCCAAAGGAATTTTGGAACATTGCTCTCACAAAGCATAGCTCTTGTCATTTATTGAATGCTTCTATTTCTTCTTTTCACAACACCATTTTGTTGTGTTGTCCTTGGACAAGAGAAGTTGTGAGATATTCTAAATTTCTCACAAAAGGATTCAAATAATTTGTTTTCAAATTCAGTTCCATGGTCACTTCTTATAGAAGAGATCTTTAAATCCTTTTCATTTTGAATTTTCTTGTAAAAGATTTCAAAGGCCGAAAAGGCTTCATTTTGGTGTGCAAGAAATAAAACCCAACCAAACCTAGAGTAGTCATCCACAATTACTAAACCATAGTGTTTACCACCTAAGCTTTGAGTTTTTGTTGGACCAAACAAATCAATATGTAACAACTCAAGTGGTCTTTTAGTAGAGATGTCTTTCGTTGATTTAAATGAACCCTTTGTTTGTTTTTCCATTTGACAAGCATCACAAGTGATGTCTTTGTCAAACCTTATCAAAGGAAGACCTCTTACTAATCCTTTCTTAACAAGTTTGTTTATTTGAAACATACTTACATGACCCAATCTCTTGTGCCATAGCCACTTTTCAGATTCTTTAGAATGAAAACAAGCTACATTTTGATCCTTTGGTTCATCAAGGGTAAGTCCATACACATTATTACAACGCTTGTCAACAAACAACACTTCATTTATCTTTTCATTTACAACACAACATTCTAACCTTTTGAAAGTCACTAAATAACCTAAGTCACACAATTGATGTATACTCAAAAGATTATGCTTCAACCCATTTACCAAAAAGACATCATCAATGAAGGTAGAATGATTATTACCTACTTTTCCAACAACAACTATTTTACCTTTTTCATCATCTCCAAAGGTCACAAAGCCTCCATCACACTTGTTTAGTTTGATGAAGAAAGTTGACCTTCCAGTCATGTGCCTTGAGCATCCTCTATCCAAGTACCACATATCCCTTTTGTTCTTGGATGCTAGGCAAATTTGCAATAGAAAAACTTCAAGTAACCTTAGGTATCCAGATTAATTTGGATCCTTTGAAGTTAATCCATCTTGGTTGCCCAAGTGCATTGAAATCACAAACAACATTGTAAATTTGGTTTCCTACAATTTTTTTTTCAATGAAGCATTGTGCATATGAGTGACTAAATTTCTTACAGTTAAAGCAATGATTTTCTGATGCATATCGCTGAAATTGAGATGAGTTATTATGCGGGAAATGATTAAAGGACTGAATTTTTCTGGTTTTTTGAAGAGGTGCATTTCTTTTCACAAGCTGATTTTTGTTGTAGTTGTTCTTCTTTGTAAAAGCATTCCAACCAGATTTTTTGAAAGCTTTTGGACCTTTTGAATGTGAGATTGTGTTGTAAAAAGGTGATTTTTTGAAAGCAATCTCATTATTCGAAATGTATCCCAGACCTGACCTGTTTGATGTAGGTTCGGTTTTTGACGATGGCTCATTTTCACTAGTGTAAAATTCATCAAATTCCTCCTCATGTGTGGGAGCATATCCAAGACCAGGTTTGTTGGAATTGAAAGAAGCCACAAATTTTACAGAGGAGTCATCAAAAACTGCTCTTTCCTTGGTTACATAACTTAAACCAGATTTTTCAAACAAAGGTCTTTGACTTGCAAGTAGTTTGTCCAAGTTACGAGAACTTTGAGCAAATTTTGCTAAGTCACCATTAGGCCTTTTAATCATTTCATTTAGTCTTTTATTTTTAGCAGTAAGCTCTTGAGAAGGATCCACAATGTGCTTTCTTTTTAATTTTTCAAGTTCAGATTTTAGAAATCTGTTTTTTTCAATAATATCCAAAGCACATTCAGTTTCCTTCACCTTTTCTCTCAAAAAATCATTTTCAACTTTCAACATATCTTTTTCAGATTTGCATTTAGTGTACTTATCCAACAGTTTTGAGGAATTTAGTGTAAGATAATCAATTATATCATGTAAATAATCTATGGACAAGTCATAATAATTTACCTCATCAAGATGATCATTACCACCCATGAAGCAGATTTTATCTTCACCTTCAGAATCTTCTTCCTCATTCAAGTCATTCTCAAGTTCCTCCCAAGATGCCATGAGCACTCTCTTCTTTTCTTTCTTCCCTTTGTCCTCCTTCTTGAGCTTTAGACAGTTGAACTTAAAATGTCCAGCCTCCTTGCAATGATGACACATCACCTTGCTCAAGTCCTTCTTGTAATCCTTTGATCTTGTACCCTTGTATTTATCTTTGTTCTTCATTATCCTTCTAAGTCTCCTAACAAAAAACATAAGTTCATCATCTGAAATATCCTCACTAGATTCACTCTCTTTTGATTCTATTTTTGACTTGTGGGATATTTCCTTTTTTTTTTGAGTCTGAGTTTGTGTGTGTAGCTTCATAGGCAAGGATTTTTTCTTTTAGCTCATCATATGTTATAGGGCTTAGGTTATTGTTCTTGGCTAGGATAGTGGCAGCAGTTTCCCATTCCTTTGTGAGGCTTCTAAGGAGTTTTCTCACTAGCTTTGTTCTAAGTAGGTTGTTTCCATAGCATCAAGGTTGTTGATTATAATTGAGAATCTCACAAACACTTCATCAATGCTTTCTCCATCCTTCATATTGAACATCTCGTACTCTTTTCGTAGCATATCAATCCTCGTTTCTTTGACTTGTTTAGCGCCTTCGTGTGTAACCTGGAGTTTGTCCCAGATTTTTTTGGTTGTCTTACATCTCGACACCTTTCGGTACTCTTCAAAGGTGATAGCACAGTGAAGAAGGTTGATGGCTTTAGCATTCAGCTCCATCTTCTTCTTGTCATCATCATTCCATTCAGCTTCTTCTTTTGGAGTCACCACTCCATCAACACTTTTTTTTTTGGAATCTTGGGACCGCTCACAACAATCTTCCATATGTTGTAGTCAATGGATTGGATAAAGATCCTCATCCTCTCTTTCCAATAGGCATAGTTCTTTCCACTGAAGAAGGGACGCCTATTGCTTGACTGGCCTTCAGTTAGAGTGTAGGCAACCATAGTTGTGCCCAAGTTATTCGCCATTGGACATTTGCTCCAAGTGGTGAAGCTTGATTCTTGAGACCAAGGTTCCTTATACCAATTGAAGCTTGTAGAAGGCTTAGAGAAGGGAGGAGTTGAATCTATGACCTTCTTTACTTTAATGAGATTACCCTTTTAAAGTAAACTTTTAGTCTGACTCTGTTTGAACTTAGTAGCAGAAAATTTATGAGACAATTTATTTTTGTCTCATGAATATCAGAAAACAGAACAGAGCAGGGAAGAGAGAAGCTGACACCATCATGTATCCTGGTTCAGTTTTCTTGTGTAATGCAACTGATAAACCACTATTTTAGAGTTTATCCTGTGCTTAATCTAGTGGATTTTATCCATTATTCTCACACTTATTCATAAAATTCGCATGTTTTACGCTTTCCTTCCTGATTTTGTGCTATGATTGAAAACATGCTTCTTTGGCCTTATATTTGCTAATATTAAACCTCTCTTATTACCATTCGATGCCGTGATGTGTGCATTAAGTGATTTCAGGGATTATAGGGCAGGAATGGCTTAGTGTATGGAAAGGAAGCATGCAAAAGTGGAAGGAACACAAGAAATTGAAGGAACTGCTAAAGCTGTTTAGCCTGACCTCCTGGTACTAAATTGATCATAACTTGAGCTACAGAGATTCAAATGACACGGTTTCAGTTGCGTTGGAAAGCTAACATCCAAGGTTTCGCAACAATATATAATTTTCTATAGCGGCCCCGAAGATAGGCGACGCACACTCGTGGATCACGCGGACGCATGACCTGGCAAAAACTCAATCCGCGCTAATGCGTGGACGACGCTCCCGCGTGACTTTGCAACGACCTATACGTAGGGCAATTTTTGGGCTGTTTTTGACCCAGTTTTCAGCCCAGAAAACATAGATTAGAGGCTATAAAGTGGGAAAATCAATAGAAAAACAAAAAGATACAACATTCATAATTCACAATTTTAGGTTTTAGATGTAGTTTTAGAGAGAGAGGGAGGCTCTCTCCTCTCTCTTAAGATTTAGGATTAGGATTCCTTCGTTTTCTTCATTCCAGGTTCAATGTTCCCAACTTTAATTTATGTTTCTCTTCTACTTTTAGATACTCTAATTCTTTTACTTGGTAATTATTTATGTTGCCAAATTGGCTTACGAATCTTTTCATGTTAGATTTGAATATTCTATTTAAATATAATTTGAGGTATTTTAGATTTATGATTGTTTTACTCTATTTATAATGATTTCAATTTAATTTAAGATTTATTCCCTTTTTGCTTTGGTTAAGTAATTGGTAACACTTGAGTTATCAAACTCAGCAGTTGACTGAAAATTGGGAATTGCTGATTGATTTGGATCGCTCTAAAGCTAGTCTTTCCACAGGAGTTGACTAGGACTTGAGGATCAAATTGATTGGTCCACTTGACTTTCCTTTATTTAGTAAGGGTTAACTAAGTGGGAGCAATAACAATTCTCATCACACCTGATAAGGATAACTAGGATGGGATTTCCAATTCTCATACCTAGCCAAGAGTCTTTATAATTATTAATTTATTTTTCTTGCCATTTAAGTTACTTGCTCCTTATTCCAAAAGCCCTCAAATAAAAATACGCTTTTTCTCATAACCAATAATAAATCATACTTCCCTACAATTCCTTGAGAGATGACCCGAGGTTTAAATACTTTGGTCATAAATTTTATTGGGTTTTGTTACTTGTGACAACCAAATTTTTGTACGAAAGGATTCTCTGTTGGTTTAGAAACTATACCTACAACGTGATTATTCTTATAAAATTCTTTACTAGCAAGAATCCAATCGTCAAAATGGCACCGTTGCCGGGGAATTGCAAACGTGTGTCTTATTATTAGTTATTGTAAATATTTTATTTTGCTTGTTTATTTGTTTTTATTTATTTTTGTTTTTAATTTTTATTAGTTACTGTTCCGAGGGTTACCTGAAACTGGAGGTCGATCTCGGACGAGATCTTCTGTACTGGTCGGAGATAGCGTGTCCGGCCGACTGATGGCGGCCGGAGCTGTTGTATCCGACTTATTGGACTTACAGCACTGCTGATCCTTGGCCACCGGAAGGTGGGGGTACCTGCAAGAGACTCCGATGCTTAAGTTAGCATGGGTATTAAATAGGTTTTATGTAGAATCAGAGTATGAGTTATACCTGGGTGCTCCAGTGTATTTATAGTAGTATGGGCTGACCTTTCCGATAAGATAAGTTAGTTATCTTATCTTATCTTATTTTAAGTGAAGTCAGCTTATCTTCAAGGGAACCGCCATTATCTCTGTAGGCTTGGGTTGCCTTTGGATTTGGGTCGTGTTCCTCTATTTGGGCCCTTTATTGGGCTTTCTTGTCAATTTGGCCGACCTCTTTGAGAAGAGGTTGGGTAGCCTGACCTGAAGAGTTCGGTCGCTTTGTCGCCAATTATCCCAGGTCGGATATCTTGGCCCAGGGTATGAACAGTGCCCCTGCTTGAACTCGGTCTTTTGTCGAGGTCGAGTCTTTGACTTTGGTCGTTTGAAGCCGAACTCAAGCATTTTGTCGCTTTCTTTGTAGAGGCTTTTGAATGTAGAATGTTTTTCCTCTAAATGCGCGCGCTTTTATATCGGCGCTTTGGGAATGTGCGAGGGTTTAATGTTTTCATTTAATTTTAACATTAATTGCCCCGTTTCCCTTTGGCTCTTTATTTTGATTTTGAAAACCCAGAAACGGTTTCTCTCCTTCGCCCTTTTCGTAACTTCTTTTCTCCACTCTCTTCGCTCTCTGTTTTTCGTTTGCACTTTCTGCTTTCTTGTGTTGTGGCGTTTGTTTGGCGATTTTCTGGGCAGCTTTTATTTCTGCGCCTCTATTTTTCTTCCTCGAAGCTTCTTACGTCTCCAGGTTAGTCCCATTTCGTGCTTTTGTTTTTGTGATGAGGTTTTGATTTTGATTTTCCTTTAGAGAAAGTTTGGATCTTTCTGTTTCCATCGTGCCTTATTGTTGTTGAAATGTGTGTTCTAGGGGTTTCTCCACCTTCTGCATGATCCTTTTTGTTTTTGCTTGACGCTTTTAAGGCTTTGCATGTTCCTTGTTGTTTCTATTCTGGTACCGCTGTCCGCATCTGTTCCTTGCTTTATTTGACGGTTGCTTTTGTCTAATTCTGAAAAAGGTTGTATCTTTAATGGTTTCTGTTTGTGCTTGATGTTTGGGGATGGTTTTTGCTGGCTTAGACTGAAAGGCAATGTTTTTTGAAGACTTTTGTGTTTTAATCTGATGGAAAATGCTTGCTGTTTGAAGCCTTCTTTTCTTGTTTTGAGAGGTGCTGGGGTGCGAGAAGCATATTTTTACTAGAAACCTTGCTTTATTGTTGCCTCCAAAGGATGTCCCAGGATTTTGGTTTGAGTCTTGGGGTTTTCCTTTTCTGTGTGTTCGCCTGTATCGTATTGAGTTGTTTTCTCCCTTGTCCGAGATGTTTTTAGTAATCCCATCTTCTTTTCTTACTTGTAGGATTAGTTGGCCTCATGTCTTCTCGCAATAACATTATAGAGATGTCTTCCAGAGTTCCCGAGGGGATGTCCGATTGGCTGGACTCCCTTGTCTTGTTGTGTGTTTCTGTTGTGGATGCTGAATTTTGCACAGAGCTGAGGAAGCGCCATAGGATTTGTGGTAACAGTGCCCGGGAGGGGATTATGATCTTGTTGCCCTTGATTCTGATGAGAGAGTTTGTTTTCCGACTTCCATCGAGGGGGAGCGTCCCTTCTTCTATGCTTACGAATACTTCTTCAGCCAATTAAACGTTACTTTTCCTTTTACTGCTTTTGAAACTGACCTGTTGTGGTCATGTAATATTTCTCCGTCCCAGCTTCACCCGAATTCCTGGGGTTTTATCAAAATATTTCAACTGCTTTGCCAAGAGTTAGACATAACACCTTCTGAAACTCTTTTCCTTTATCTTTTCGTCTCGGCCAAGCCCGGAAGTTCCTCCAAAAAGAAAGCTTCCTGGGTCTCTTTCAGATCGGCCCAGGGGCATAAAGTTTTTGCCATGTATGATGAGTCATTTAAAGATTTTAAGAACTATTTCTTCTGAGTTCGTGCTGTTGAGGGGCTCCGCCCCTTTTTTCTTGATGAAAATGATGAGCCCGCTTTTCCTCTAGAGTGGCAAAAGAATGTGAGAGTGCCACGTTATACATGGGAGATGCTTAATGAGGTTGAGAGGGCCTTTGTAGTTGTTCTTGAAGATTTGTGGGGAAAACCTCCCCATCTGGATACGAAGAGATTCTTAAGTGATCTATCTTTGGTTCGAACTGCTTTGGGTACTGTCTGACTTGTTTTTATACTTGCTTCTAAGCTTTTCTTCTCCTATGTTGTAACTTGTCTTTTGTGGTTGATTCTGTATTTTCAGAGATGTCGAAAAATAATGATTCTATGAAGGCCTACAAGAAGGAGAAGAAAGCAACTACTGCTCTAAACATCTCGGCCAAGGTGGCCGGAGAGGGATTTTCTCAAGTTCCAGTGATGCCTCCTGTGCCGAGTTCTCCCGGACCGAGGAAAGCAATTCCTATTCCTCGGGTTCGTCTGGTCGATCCTCCACAATCTTCTGCTGCAGCTTCTGGTGCCCCTCCTAGTAAGAAGCAAAAAACAATTGAGCCTTTCAACCTTGATGCTCCTAACTTTGATGCGGTCGAGTTTGTAGATCAACAAGTCGGTCCTTATGGTGTCCTCCCTATGGACGACGTGTCGCTTCTTCATCATTTTGATTATATAACTCGGAGTAGTATCAAGATGGCACACATGGGAGCGGCCCTATATCAAACTGCTCAAAGTCTTCCTCTCCATGCCACTAAAGCTTTTATGGAGGAGGCCAAATAGGAGTTTGATCGGATGAAAGGCTTGAAGGAGGAGCTTGAAGTGAAGGTGGCCAAGTTGGAAAAAGATTTGGAGAATGAGAAGGCGAGTTCCATCTCTCTGGCGGCTTCTGTGAGGCTGGCCGAGGACACGGCTATGAGACATAAGGATAGTTATGTTACATCTTACCGGGAGGTGTTGCGCCTGAGGGAGGAGTTGGAGAATGCCCGAGCTAATTACTCCGAACTCCAAGGTCATCTTGTGGGTAGTGTAACTGCTGCCTATGAGAACCTGAAGGAACAAGTTCGGGTTATGCTCCCGAGGCCGACCTGACCCTCTTTAGCCTAGATAACGTTGTCAGGGATGGCAGGATTGTCCCTGATGACGAGGATGATGATGATGTTGAACCTCTCCCTGTGTCCTCCGCCAAGGTGTCAACTCCTGCTGTTCCTGCCGAGGTCGGCCCTCCCGCTTCTGATCCTGACTGTCAGATCTTAAACCGGGATGACTGTACTGTAGATGCTGTTCCTCTCCAGACTCGCCCTCTGTCTCCTCGAACTGATGCTGCTAGAAAGTCTTCTGACCCTTAGCCCATTTATTCTAGATATTTACGTAGTTGGCCTGGCTTGTGGGCTTTTTAAACTCTTTATGTTTTGTTAACTGCTGGTACTTTCTCATTGCTTGCCTAGCAACTTTTTGTTTTTGACAAACAAAAGTATCTTTCCAGCCTTTTGAGGTAGATTCTGGTGGCCTCTGAAGCTTTATAACTTTGTAGATTATATCATGCTTTTGCATTTAACTTGGTATCTTTTTGTTTTCTGAGGATGTTGGAACCCTGCCGCTCGTCCTCTTCGGATTTGCTTTATTGTTTGTAACTTGGATCTTTTGAGGTTATGGCTATGTGGGTCCGACTTGTTTTTCGGTTTTCTCGCTCTTGCTTGTATTTATGACAATTTATAACCGATTTCTTCAAGTTGGTCCTCCAAGTTGTTTTGGTAGTCCTTTGTCCCGTCTTTCTCAGGGGTTACCTTGCTTTGTAGTAGGGCGACTTCTTTACGTCGTCCTTTTCTAAGTTATTTTTGTAATCCTCTTTCTTGGATCTTTGTAAGATCTCTTTCAGGGATTGCTTTTATAACTTTTTAGTAGTAGGAGTCCGACTTCGTTATGTCGGTCTCCTTTAAGTTATTTTTGTAGTCCTCTTTCTTGGATCTTTGTCAGATCTCTTTCAGGGATTACTTTTATAACTTCTTAGTAGTAGGAGTCCGACTTCGTTATGTCGGTCTCCTTTAAGTTATTTTTGTAGTCCTCTTTTTTGGACCTTTGTCAGGTCTCTTTCAGGGATTACTTTATAACTTCTTGGTAGTAGGAGTCCGACTTCGTTATGTCGGTCTTTTTTAAGTTATTTTTGTAGTCCTCTTTTTTGGACCTTTGTCAGGTCTCTTTCAGGAATTACTTTATAACTTTTTCATTTTGGGCTGACTTTGTTGTGTCGGGCCCTTCTAAGTTAAAGTAATCCTCTTTAATAGGGTTGGCCAGACCTCTTTCCAGGGTTTACTTATAACTTGGGTTGACTTGGTCCAACTTCTTAACGTCGGCCAGTCTTTAAGTTATTATTTTAGCAATCCGTAAGACCTCGTTAGGTTCTTTTTTAGATCACTTTCGATAACTTCTTACATTATTCTGTCTTCATCTTTGCCGATTTGTAGAAAGTGGTTGTCATCTCTAGATCGTCTTTTGGGTGAATCGCGTTTTCACCTTTATCGAACGGTTATCTTTATCGTGATCGTGCAGTGAAATTGTTTTTCACTTTCTGCCGATCTGTTGCTTTATAGTCGGACGATGAATGCTTCAGATTAATGCGTCTTGAAATCTTGTAGAATATCTTAATATATATTTTATTCAAAGGAAAGTGCAAATATATACATGTGGGAATTTTTCATCCCTTTATGTCGAATAGTGTTTGAGTCTCAACTTGGTGCCTCATTAAAAAACCTTTTCAGGAAAAAGAGTGCATCCAATAGTGAGATCTTTTTCTTTTCTAGCTGTAGTACCTTCTTAGGTTGCAGGCGTGCCATGATCTGGGGAGCTCTCGTCTATCGAGTTTGGACAGTCTGTAGTAGCCCTTCCCAAGTACTTTTACAACTCGGTAGGGTCCTTTCCAGTTTGCTGCCAACTTTCCTTCTCCCGGTCGAGTTGTTCCAATATCATTTCGGATTAGGATGAGATCGTTCTCCGTTAATCTTCTTGGCACTACCTTTTGATTATATCTGGAAGCCATTCGACGTTTTAGTGCTTCTTCTCTGATCCGAGCTCTTTCTTGGATTTCAGGTAGTAAGTCGAGTTCTTCCTTCTGAAGTTGAGAGTTGGCCTCTTCATTGTAGTGGACTACTCTGGGTGACCCTTCCTCGATCTCTACTGGGATCATTGCCTCCACTCCGTATGCTAGTTGAAAAGGTGATTCATTTGTCGTGGAGTGTGGCGTTGTTCGATATGCCCATAGGACTTGCGGAAGTTTTTCGGCCCAAGCTCCCTTTGCATCTTGTAGTCTCCGTTTTAACCCAGCCAATATGACTTTGTTGGCAGCTTCGGCCTGTCCATTGGCTTGAGGGTGTTTGACGGAGGTGAACTGGTGCTTTATATTCAAGTCGGCTACTAGTCTCCTGAAGCCTGCATCTGTGAATTGAGTGCCATTGTCTGTGGTGATGGAGTATGGAACCCCGAACCTCGTGACAATGTTCCTATATAGGAATTTCCGGCTTTTTTGAGCGGTGGCGTTGGCTAGAGGCTCTGCCTCAATCCATTTTGTAAAATAGTCTACTCCGACTATGAGGAATTTTACTTGTCCTGATCCTTGGGGAAGGGTCCGAGAAGATCAAGTCCCCATTTTGCAAATGGCCAAGGCGAGGTTATACTAATGAGCTCTTCTGGCGGGGTGATGTGGAAGTTGGCATGTTTCTGACATGGTGGACATGTCTTTACAAATTCTATAGCTTCTTTCTGTAGGGTTTGCCAATAAAATCCCGTTCGAAGTACTTTTTTGGCGAGAGCTCGTGCTCCGAGTTGGTTGCCGCACACGCCGCCATGTACTTCTTCTAGCACTTCCTTTGTGTTGTTGGTCGGCACACATTTTAGTAGCTGTATTGAGATCCCTCTTTTGTACAAGATGTTGTTTATAATAGTGTAGTACTGTGCCTTCCTTTTTAATCTTTTCGCCTCTTTTTCCTCCGTGGGGAGCGTCTCTGCTTTGAGGTAGTTAATTATGGGGGTCATCCATCCTTGGTCCTGACTTGTTATGGCTAGGATTTTCTCTTCCGAAATTGATGGGTTCTATAGCATTTCCTGGATGAGGCTTTTATTGTTACCCCATGGTTTGGTGCTGGCTAGTTTTGAAAGTGCGTCAGCTCGGGCGTTTTGTTCGCGGGTATGTGGCATATCTTATATTCCCCGAGTTGTCCGAGCTGTTCCTTGGTTTTATCCAAATATTTTCTCATGGTGGGATCTTTGGCTTGATAGCTCCCTGTTATCTGCGAGGTGACTACTTGTGAATTGCTGTAAATGTTGAGTTTTTGAGCTCCAACCTCTGTAGCCAGCTTCAAACCGGCTAATAATGCTTCATATTCCGCCTGGTTGTTTGAGGCCGGGAACCTAAACTTGAGGGAGAGCTCAACTTGGGTTCCTTGGTTGCTTTCTATTATCACGCCTGCGCCGCTTCCAGTCTTATTTGAAGAACCGTCCATGTAAAAATTCTATTCTGTGGGGTTTCCGAGGCATCTGTGAATTCTGCGATAAAGTCGGTCAGATACTGTGACTTAATGGCCGTCCGAGCTTCATATTGGAGGTCAAATTCTGATAACTCGACTGTCCATTGTAAAATTCTGCCTGCTAAATCTGTTTTTTGCAATATTCCTTTTATGGGCTGGTCGGTTTGAACCTTAATGGTGTGAGCCTGGAAGTACGGGCGAAGTCGTCGAGATGTTAGAATGAGAGCATAGGCAAACTTTTCTATCTTCTGGTAGTTCAGCTCGGATCCCTGTAGCGCTTTGCTAATGAAGTAGACGGGTTGTTGCCCACTTTCCTCTTCTCTGACTAGTGCTGAGGCTATTGCCCGGCTTCCTACTACGAGATATAATATGAGCGGTTCTCCTTCTCGTGGTCGAGATAAGATAAGCGGCCGTCCTAAGAACTCCTTGAAGTCTTGGAAGGCTTGTTCACATTCTGTCGTCCATTCGAACTGCTTTCCCTTCCTTAAAGTAGCATAGAAGGGGATAGATCTTATCGCTGCCCCTGCTAAGAATCCGGATAGGGCGGCCAATCTCCCGTTGAGTTGCTGCACTTCTTTGACACAGGTGGGGCTCTTCATGTTGAGTATGGCTTGGCATTTATCCGGGTTTGCTTCAATTCCTCTTTGTGTGAGCATGAAACCTAGGAATTTGCCTGCTTCTACCGCAAAGGTGCATTTTGCAGGATTGAGTCGCATGTCGTGCTTCCTTATAGTGTCGAACACTTGAGTCAGGTCGGACAGTAATGTGTGTTCGCTTTGTGTCTTTATCAACATGTCGTCCACATAGACTTCCATGATTTTTCTGATGTGGTCCGAGAAGACTTTGTTCATCAGCCTTTGATAAGTAGCACCCGCGTTCTTGAGACCAAAGGGCATCACGATGTAGCAGTAATTTGCTTTCGGCATTAAAAACGAGGTCTTTTCTTGATCTGGTGGATACATGGGGATTTGGTTGTATCCCGAGTATGCGTCCATAAACGAGAGGTATTTATATCCGGAGGAGGCATCTACCAGCGCGTCGATACTTGGGAGTGGGTAAGGATCTTTTGGGAAGGCTTTGTTGAGATCGGTGTAGTCAGTACACATTCGCCACTTCCCATTTGATTTTTTCACCAAGACGACGTTGGCTAACCATAGTGGATACTTGACTTCTCTTATGAATCCTGCCTCCAGTAGTGCCTGTACCTGCTCTTCCACAGCTTAGGATTGCTCCGTTCCAAGTTTTCTTCGTCTCTGCTGCACCGGCCGAGATCCTGGATAGACCGCTAACTTGTGGCACATTAGCTTAAGGTCTATGCCTGGCATGTCTGCAGCTTTCCATGCGAATAGATCAACGTTATCGCGTAAGAATTGTATCAGTAATTCTTTTGAGTCTCCTCTTAGGATTGTTCCGATATTTGTTGTTTTGTCCGAGGTGTCTCCGATCTGAATCTTCTCTATCTCGCCTTCTGGCTGCGGACGGAGTTCCTCTCGTCGCTGCACTCCGCCAAGCTCAATTGTATGAAACTCTTCTCCTCTGCCTCTGAGGTTTAGACTTTCGTTATAACAGCGCGTGCCATCTTTTGATCTACTTTTATTGTAGCTATCCCTTCTGTAGTTGGGAATTTCATGCATAGATGTGGGGTCGAGACTATTGCGCCGAGTTGATTGAGTGTTGTCCGACCTATTAGAGCATTGTAGGCTGAACTTACGTCGACCACAATGTAGTCTATTTTGAGGGTCCTGGATTAGTTCCTTTTCCCGAAGGTTGTATGTAGTGATATGTATCCTAATGGTTGTACCGGGGTATCTCCCAGTCCGAACAGACTATTTGGGTATGCCTTAAGCTCCTTGTCTTCTAAACCGAGTTTGTCGAAAGCTGTTTTGAATAAAATGTCGGCGGAGCTTCCTTGATCTATTAGTGTACGATGGAGATTGGCGTTTTTCAGTATGATGGTAATGACCATGGGGTCGTCGTGTCCCGAGATGATTCCAGATGCGTCCTCTTTAGTGAACATGATTGCAGGGATGTCGGGTGCTTCCTCCTTTCCTTCGACATGATATACTTCTTTGAGATATCTTTTACGAGATGATTTGGAGATTCCTCCCCCTGCAAATCCACCATGTATCATGTGAACGTGTCTTTCTGGTGTACAAGGTGATCGCGCGGTTCGTCCGGTATCTTCGTCCCTTCGTCTCTTTCTTTGATCATCATCTCGGGTTGCTAGAAACCGATCTAGTTTTCCTTCCCTCACCAACTTTTCTATGATGTTTTTTAAATCGGAGCACTCATTGGTGGAGTGACCTCGTACTCGATTGTATTCACAATACTCATTCCGATTTCCTCCCCCTCTTTTGCCTTTGAGTGGCCGAGCTGGGGGTATTTTCTCCGTGTGACAGACTTCTTTGTATACGTCAACTAGGGATACCTTGAGAGGAGTGTAGTTGTGGTATTTTTTGATTTTCTCCCCTTGCCGATCTTCTTTCCTTTTGGATTCCTTGTCTTTATCTCGGTAGAGGACCCCAGATTTGGAGGTTTCTCCCAACCAAGCGTTTTCTTCCATGTTGATGTATTTTTCTGCTCGCTCCTGTACTTCGTCTAAGGAGGTAGGGTACTTCTTTGATATAGATTGGCTAAAAGGTCCCTCTCGTAGGCCGTTGATGAGTCCCATGATGGTGGCCTCTGTTGGTAAGCTTTGAATGTCCATGCATGTTTTGTTGAATCTCTCCATGTAGTTGCGGAGGCTCTCCCGTTCTCCTTGCTTGATCCCTAGTGGACTGGGGGCGTGCTTGGCCTTATCTTTCTGGATGGAGAATCTGGCCAGGAACTTTTTGGCCAGGTCATCAAAGTTTGAGATGGACTTTGGAGGTAAGTTGTCGAACCATCTGTTTGCTGTCTTCGTGAGAGTTATTGGAAAAGCTTTGCAGCGAACGGCATCTGAGGCATCAGTAAGGTACATTCTGCTTCTGAAATTGCTGAGATGATGGTTGGGATCTGTGGTGCCGTCATACAAAATCATATCCGGGAGCTTGAAGTCTTTTGGAATTTTGGTCTTCATGATTTCCCTGGTGAATGGATCTTGTTCTTTGCGTGAATTTTCCTCAGGAGTGGTCCGAGGAGCTTTTGATTTGAGATCGGCTTCTAATTGGTGTAGTTTTTCTTCCAATTCTCGATGTCGGCGTACCTTTCTTTGCAGATCCTTTCCGATCTCCCGTTGTTGTTGGGTTTCTTTCTCAAGTTGCTTTAAGCAATCTTGAAGTGCTTCTATTGCTCCCGGATTTGGTGAGTTTTTGTCTCCGTTGGATTCCGGAGCATTCTTCAATGTAGTGTCCACGTTCTTGTGCGGTGTTCTGTTTTCTAGATCTGAGTTGTGGTCGTTGTCATGGCTGTCCGCATGGTGTTGGGATGACTTCCAGGTTCCCCGGCAACGGTGCCAATGTTCCGAGGGTTACCTGAAACTGGAGGTCGATCTCGGACGAGATCTTCTGTACTGGTCGGAGATAGCATGTCCGGCCGACTGATTGCGGCCAGAGCTGTTGTATCCGACTTGTTGGACTTACAGCACTGCTGATCCTTGGCCACCGGAAGGTGGGGGGTACCTGCAAGAGACTCCGATGCTTAAGTTAGCATGGGTATTAAACAAGTTTTATGTAGAATCAGAGTATGAGTTATACCTGGGTGCTCCAGTGTATTTATAGTAGTGTGGGCTGACCTTTCCGATGAGATAAGTTAGTTATCTTATCTTATCTTATCTTATTTTAAGTGAAGTCATCTTATCTTCAAGGGAACCGCCTTTATCTTTGTAGGCTTGGGTTGCCTTTGGATTTGGGTCGTGTTCCTCTATTTGGTCCCTTTATTGGGCTTTCCTGTCGATTTGGCCGACCTCTTTGAGAAGAGGTCGGGTAGCCTGACTTGAAAAGGTCGGTCGCTTTGTCCCCAATCATCCCAGGTCGGATATCTCGACCCAGGGTATGAACAGTTACTATGAGTTCTCACCCCCGTCGCTTTGAGTTTGGTTCTAATGTTGTTGAAAGGAATGGAAGCTATAACAGGAACATGCATCAAGATCAAAACAATCAAAGATGGAAGGAGCCACGAGGATCTGATCAACCCTTTCGACAACAACACCTTCCAAGATACCATGGACAACGACCATTCTACAATGCATGCCAAGACAATAGTTATGATGGACCTCTTCGTGGCAACCAACACCCACTAGTTTACTATGGTCAAGAGCCATTCCGAGGTGTGTACCAAGAAGATAGATATGGTAGACCCCCTTGTAGTTACCAACAAGCCCCATCATATGCCAACGAATCACCTCCTCAATATAGCTTTAAACCACCATACTCACAAGCCACCTACAACCATTCACCTCCATATGACCCTACCCGTATCCACCCCAACCTCCACTAGATGACAACATCCTTGGTGTTATTCACCAAGGGCAAACAGAGCTTCATACCACACTTGCCTCTATCACTAGTCTCACCTCTACTCTTCAAGCTCTTATATCCCGCATGGACCAATCCTCTACCTCGAATACTCTGCCCTCAAGCTCTGGTGCACCACCACCCTCTATGGAAGACATCAAGGAGGAGTTTGATTTTGTACTAGAACAATTAGAGGAAGCCATAATTATTGAAGAGGAAGAAGCGGTTGAAGACTTAGGAAATGCTGAACCTCCATGGGAAAGTCAAGTCCTAGAGCCTCCTTCCAAGACATTTGAAATTGATGTTGAGGAGGGTGTACAACCTCCAAGGCATATCATGGTTGAAAACTTTGAAGGGGATGATCAAGAGATGGATTCAATCATTGAGGAATTCTTATCTACAATTGAACCCTCTCCCATTAGACTATACATGGAGATCAAAGAAGAAGAAGCATAACCTCCCATGCCCTTGGTAAGTAATGAAGAAGAGATTGAATTGGAAGAAAGCTACCAAGAGAAAGAGGTTGAAATTGAAGAAGTTTGCAAAGAGGTAGAAATTATCAAAGAGCACAATGGAGTGGAGCTTGAAATCACCTTGCCAAAGTTGTTGGAGACCTCTCCGCCTAAGTCACCATCATCCTTCACAACGTTCAAGTGGGTAAAATTCATATCCCTTAGCTTTCTCATCCCACTTGAATATGGTTTACTTGAGACAGATGGTCAACTTAGAGCTCTTTGTGACATTAAAAGTAAGAGGAAAATGGTTAGTGGTAGGAGTTGCCCTGCAAGGTTCAATACGGTTGCACACTCCAAGTTGAAGTGCAAGTATTGGTGTAGAGCTCGATTGAATGGGTCTAGGAAGCTGTTTGGATGCCGTAGTGAGAATTCGGATTGCTTACTACCCGAATGGAATCATCATGTTCCACTTGAAGACGGGTGCAGAAACAAGATTTGGGATCCAGGCATACATGAAGATCAAATTTGGGAGCTCAAAGCTTGTGAAGAACTCCATCAAAGGTTGAAGAATTTACTTGGTTTTGATAGAGCTTATTGGAAGTCCAAGCATTGGTGGAAGTTTCAAGACGAGTTCAAGCACAAGCCACCATGACAAAGAGCTCACCAAATGTCCAACTTAAGGACTATAACTAAAAGTGCTAGTGGGAGACAACCCACCATGGTATAATCGTTCCTTTTTTATTCTTAATCTTATTTTATTTTATTTTTACTAGTGTTCATTCATAATTTCTACATATTCACCTGCATTCTGCATTTGCATCTGCATAGTGCATATAAAAAAAAATTTGCACGCGACGCGCAAGCGTCGCTGACGCGTCCGCGTCATAGGTGCTTTCAAAACAGGAAGAAAAGAAGCAGAGAGTCACGCGGAAGCGTGGCTGGAGGCGTGCCTTAGGCACAATCATGCCCACGCGAACACATCGCTGACGCGTCTGCGTCATTTTGAAAAAGAGCCTCCCACGCGTGCGCGTCACCCACGCGACCGCGTGGCCCTGCAAAATCGACGTAAAGAGATATATGGCAGTAAGTTATGATGGAGCTGGGCTGGAATAGTACTGGAAGCACAAGCTCTATCACGCGAACTCGTCCCCCACGCGTCCGCGTCGTTTTCAAAATATGGCCATTCATGCGATCGCGTCAACCACGCGAACGCGTCACCTAGATTTTTTGCAAAATGCATTTAAAACAGAAAGCTGTGCGTACGCGAGGCTGCACTCGCGCCAATAGCACAAATCAGGCCACACGATCGCGTGACCCACGCGTCTGCGTCACCTGAAAAATATCACACACCACGCGATCCCGTGACCCACGCGTCCGCGTCACATGCGACGCACAACTTATCCAGATCAGCTAAATATCATATCTTTTCTTTTCCAAATCAAAATCTTTTCTTTCCCTTCTTATTTCTTTCTTCTCTCTTCTTCCTTCTTTATTCTTTCTCACTTTTTACTTCCTCCTCCCTTATTTTTCACATCCATTATCAAGGTTCTTTTCTTTCTTTCCTTACTTTTTACTTTTTCTTTATTCTTTTTATTTATGTTTTCTTTTTCTTTTTCTTACTTTCATTATCTATATTTTCCTTTTCCTTTTTTTCTTTTTATTCCTTTAATTGGTGTTAGAAATTTAATTCCATGATTATTTACTTCTATATTTGCTTGTGAGTTATTGTGGAGTTGTTTGACAATTATCAATTCTTTTAGGGATGCTTGCATGTTCAAAATTCAATACTTACAATAACATATTTACCATGCATGCTAAGTGTTTGTGAAAAAACCGTATGGCATTGTGCATTATTTTAAATTATTCTATTCCACTACTCTAATGCTTGTTTTTCACAAAACCCCTTTTACATTTTATTGATTAAATATAATTGTCAATATAAACAGATTGTTAGTTTAAGAGACTTGATAATCAAATTGGGCATTTAATGCTTGAGCTATGCTACTCATGCCTTTGCCGGCATGCCAATAAACACCTTGCATCTAATTGCCATCACATGCACTTGCTATATTTCCATTGATGAACTTTTCACATGTAGTCATGACCATATGTTAACGACATCCTTCTTTACCGTGCATTGATTATCACCTATACCATCCTCTTTCTTGCTCAAACCCTTAGCTTTACATATTACTTTCTTTTTCCTTTTTCAGAATGGCCACCAAGAAGGGTAAAGAGAAAGCTACTCCCAAACAACCAGCAAGGAAAGGAACAAAAAGAGCATCAGTGTAGCAGCCCGTCCACTTGTACATCTCTGCATGCACCGAGGACGGTGCAATCTTTAAGTGTGGAGAGGTCGATACCAACTTCCGTGGGTTAGTTACCTTCTTCTCAACACCAATGTTTTATTTTCTTTGTTTGTTCATTGTTGCATTTGCATGTTTGATTTTGTGCATATTTTACAACTTGGTTAAAGTAATAATTTCTTTTTCAAGAAACTTTTTATAGCATTTCACTAATTTGAATTAAACTTTTCGATAAACTTGTTTGAAGGAATATTATACTGGAACATGGTTTAGAGCTCGAACATACAAAACCTGTGAGATTTTGAGCCTACTTGATTGGTTGCATCTTATTAACCAATATTCTGTTTTAGTGTGTATTTTTTCTCTCTAAAATTGTGATCTTTGTCTTGCTTGATTCTATATTTCCATTGTTTAATGTATGCATGCACTTATATGATTGAGACCTTTGTTTCACTAAGCTTACATACCCATATGGCCTTACCCTTTCATTATCCTTTGCAAACCAATGTTGAGCCTATTATACCCCTTTGTTCTTTACTTTAGCACATCATTAACTCTAAGCAGAAAATAATAATGTCCTTAATTTGAATCCTTGGTTAGCTTAGACTAGTGAAAGTGCTCATGAATTAAGTGTGGGGAAGTTATATTTGGAAACGTTTGGTTCTGCAAATTAAGTATGTTAAACTTCTTTATGAAAATGTGAAAGAAATGTTTAGAACATGTTCATGCATTCTTCAATAATTTAATCATATGCATTGAGAAAAAAAAGGCATATATAAAAAAAATAAAAAAAGAGAGAAAAAGAAAAAAATAAAGGAGAAAAAGAAAAGAAAAAGAGCAAATAATAAAAAGGGGACAAAATACCCCAAAGTAAAAGGTGAAAGCAATGCATATGTACTGTACATGAAATTAGGATGCATGAATATGTGGAAAACATGGTTAATGGATAGTTTGATGTGGTATTATGATTACATGGATTGGCTAAAGTTAGGTGGAAAGTTTAAGTTAATTAAGGATTCAGATTTTAGTCCACTTGGCCAAATACAATCCTACCTTGACCCTAACCCCATTACAACCCTTAAAAGACCTCTTGATATGTGTATTTATGCATTAAAATTTTGTTGATTGGTAGAAGAAGAGAAAGCCTTAGAAAGCAAGATTAGTAGAGAAGTGAGAGATCGAACCTTAAACACTTGAGTGATTAGAGTGTATTGGTGCACGAAATTGTGATCTCTGGTAATGGCTCCAAAGGCTTGGTGCTCTAATCTTAATTCATAATTTGTCATAACTTCGATACAACTAACCAGCAAGTGCACTGGGTCGTCCAAGTAATACCTTACGTGAGTAAGGGTCGATCCCACGGAGATTGTTGGCCTGAAGCAAGCTATGGTTATCTTGCAACTCTTAGTCAGGATATTAATTAGTGGCTATCAGTTGACTTGCAAATGAACTAGAGAGCATGAATTAAAGGTTACTTGTTATGCAGTAAATGAGAATATGTTAAAGTTTTGGAGATGCTTTGCCTTTTGAATCTCTGCTTTCCCTCTATCTTCTTCTTCACGCACACACGTCCCTCCTATGGCAAGCTGTGTGTTGGAGGATCACCGTTGTCAATGGCTACCATCCTTCCTTTCAGTGAAAATGGTCCAGATGTGTTGTCACCGCACGGCTAATCATCTGTAGGTTCTCGATCATACCGGAATAGGATTTACTATCCTTTTGCGTCTGTCACTATGCCCAGCACTCGTGAGTTTGAAGCTCGTCACAGTCATCCAATCCCAGAATCCTACTAGGAATACCACAGACAAGGTTTAGACTTTCTGGATTCTCAAGGATGCTGCCAATGGATTCTAGCTTATACCACGGAGATTCCAATTAAGGAATCTAAGAGATACTCATTCAATCTAATGTAGAACGGAGGTGGTTGTTAGGCACACGTTCATAGGTTGAGAATGGTGATGAGTGTCACAGATCATCACATTCATCATAATAAGGCGCAAATGAATATCTTAGATAGGAACAAACATGATTGAATAGAAAACAGAAATACTGGCATTAACTCATCGAGGCACAGCAGAGCTCCTCACCCCCAACAATGGAGTTTAGAGACTCATGCCGTCAAAAGTTACAAAGTTCAGATCTAAAATGTCATGAGATACAAAATAAATCTCTAAAAGTTGTTTAAATACTAAACTAGTAACCTAGGTTTACAGAAAATGAGTAAACTATGATAGATGGTGCAGAAATCCACTTTTGGGGCCCACTTGATGTGTGCTGGGGCTGAGTACAAAGCTTCTCACGTGCATAGGGCTGTTTTGGGCGTTCAACGCCAGCTTTGGATCCTTTTCTGGCGTTGAACTCCAACTTGCAACTTGTTTCTGGCGCTGGACGCCAGAATTGGGCAGAGAACTGGCGTTGAACGCCAGTTTACATCGTCTATCCTTGAGAAAAGTATGGACTATTATATATTGCTGGAAAGCCCTGGATGTCTACTTTCTAACGCAATTGGAAGCGCGCCATTTGGAGTTCTGTAGCTCCAGAAAATTCACTTTGAGTGCAGGGAGATCAGAATCCAACAGCATCAGCAGTCCTTTTTCAGCCTGATTCAGATTTTTGCTCAGCTCCCTCAATTTCAGCCAGAAAATACCTGAAATTACAGAAAAATACACAAACTCATAGTAAAGTCCAGAAATGTGGATTTTACCTAGAAACTAATGAAAATAAACTAAAAACCAACTAAAACATACTAAAATCTATATGAAATTAACCCCAAAAAGCGTATAAAATATCCGCTCATCATGTATACACTTTCGGTGAGGGTTCGACGCTCGATTCTTTGTTCCCGGCTTTCATGAGCTATTTTCTTCTACAAGTCTATTTGTACTTCATTTTTATAATTTGAATTAGTGAAATCCAGTTTATATTTGTTCTTGAAATATTTATTTACTTTTCACCAAGTAGGTAGAAGAATTTTGCATGTAGTTGCATTCATATATATAGGTTGCATTTCATACATTCTACCATTCCTCTTCACTCTTATAGTTTCTCTTGAGCTTAGCATGAGGACATGCTAATGTTTAAGTCTGGGGAGGTTGATAAACCACTATTTTAGGGTTTATCATGTGCTTAATCTAGTGGATTTTATCCATTATTCTCACACTTATTCATACAATTCGCATGTTTTACGCTTTCCTTCCTGATTTTGTGCTATGATTGAAAACATGCTTCTTTGGCCTTATATTTGCTAATATTAAACCTCTCTTAATGCCATTCGATGCCGTGATGTGTGCGTTAAGTAATTTCAGGGATTACAGGGCAGGAATGGCTTAGAGGATGGAAAGGAAGCATGCAAAAGTGGAAGGAATACAAGAAACTGAAGGAACTGCTAAAACTGTCCAGCCTGACCTCCTGGTACTAAATCGATCATAACTTGAACTACAGAGATCCAAATGATGCGGTTCCAGTTGCGTTGAAAAGCTAACATCCGAGTCTTCGCAACGATATATAATTTATCATAGCTGCCCTGAAGATAGGCGACGTGCAAGCGTAGATCACGCGGACGCGTGACCTGGCAAAAACTCAATCCGCGCTAACGCGTGGACGACGCTCCCGCGTGACTTTGCAGAGACCTGTACATACCAGAAATAGCTGGGCGCGATTTTTGGGCTGTTTTTGACCCAGTTTTCAGCCCAGAAAACACATATTAGAGGCTATAAAGTGGGGGAATCAATAGAAAAACAAAAAGATACAACATTCATAATTCACAATTTTAGGTTTTAGATGCAATTTTAGAGAGAGAGAGGCTCTCTCCTCTCTCTTAGGATTTAGGATTAGGATTCCTTCGTTTTCTTCATTCCAGGTTCAATGTTCCCAACTTTAATTTATGTTTCTCTTCTACTTTTAGATACTCTAATGCTTTTACTTGTTAATTATTTATGTTGCCAAATTGGCTTATGAATCTTTCCATGTTAGATTTGAATATTCTATTTAAATATAATTTGAGGTATTTCAGATTTATGATTGTTTTACTCTATTTATAATGCTTTCAATTTAATTTAAGATTTATTCCCTTTTTGATTTGGTTAAGTAATTGGTAACACTTGAGTTATCAAACTCAGCAGTTGATTGAAAATTGGGAATTGCTGATTGATTTGGATCGTTCTAAAGCTAGTCTTTCCACAGGAGTTGACTAGGACTTGAGGATCAAATTGATTGGTGCACTTGACTTTCCTTTATTTAGTAAGGGTTAACTAAGTGGGAGAAATAACAATTCTCATCACATCTGATAAGGATAACTAGGATGGGATTTCCAGTTCTCATAACCAATAATAAATCATACTTCCCTGCAATTCCTTGAGACACGACCCGATGTTTAAATATTTCGGTTATAAATTTTATTGGGTTTTGTTACTTGTGACAACCAAATTTTTTGTACGAAAGGATTTTCTGTTGGTTTAGAAACTATACTTACAATGTGATTATTCTTATAAAATTCTTTACTAGCAAGAATCCAATCGTCAGCAACCTACATCCAGTCTCCACCATAACAGTGGTGGAATTTTCACTATAGTTAAAGTATTACATACACCAATTCCACAGGATTGACACAATCTTCTCCCTCTCAAGTTCTAACCTAACTTAACTTGGTTATGCTAATACCTAACTATTCACTCTTAGTGCTCACCCAACTATGAAAGGGGTACCTCACTAGTACAAGATACAAGACACAAAATCAACCTAAAGAAATCTGAAATCACTCTAGGCTTTTTACTCAAGTGTATCTCTCTACCTCTTTCCACTCTTAGGCTCTTTCAATGACTCTCTCATTTAGCCTTTTACCTCAAGAAATTACAGAAAGATAAACATTAAAAAGCAAACTACAATCTGTAAAACATGAAGGAGATTGATGCTTTAACAGCCTCTTTGCTATGTGATAAACCAGATTTGTTTGCCTCTGATTTAGTTCCTCATTCTGGCGGAATGTTCCTTTGACTAGGAAGCACTGTCCAAGTTGATGAACTTCTTTAGAGAACTTTTCTCAGAACATAAACCTCAAAAACACTGGTTATCTCTCCCTTTTTTTTTGAATGATGAAAAATCTTCTTTTGTATCTCCTTGCATGTTGCTGAGTTGCTCTCTTCTAGGTCAACCCTCAAGCTGTGTGCTTCACCAACTCACCATCTCATTTTTCCAGTTAATCCTCAAAATAAGAACTTTGGCTCTGACCTTCTTTGTTGACCGAAAGCCACAGGACAGCAGAAATAAATATTTTTAATGGTAAATCCAGATCTTAGCCATTGAAACACTACTTGGTCCCCAAGACACACTTTTGACCATAGATTCACAGCAGTGTTGAACAGAGATCATCTTTCCCATGTATCCCAATTTAGAGTGGCAGAGAGTTGAAGATGAAGAGAAGAAAATGAGATGCATGTAGAAGGAAATAAATCACCTTTAGCTTCACACTTCTCTTAATACAGTTTGATGTGGGTGATTAGACTTCAACCATTTTGCTAAACCTTCTCTTTCTTGCTTCTTTGGTGAATAGCTTAGGAGCTAAGCTTTCTCTCTCTCTTTCTCTGAGTTCTGACTGAGACAGAAAAAAGTGAACATTGCTTATGGAATAAGCAACTTGGAGGGATTAGCTTTAGTGATATCAAATCGGGTTTAGGTTGTTTCTATACAAGTTCAGCCCGTTTGCTTTCTATTCATCACCTTTGGGCTTCTATTGTTTTTGTGGCCCACTAAAATAGATTCTGCTTGTTTTGTATTGGGCTACTGCAACAATGAATTTTAGCCTGCAACACTTAACATTAATTAGATAATTGCCCAATAAAATAATGTTTGTCATCATTAATTAATTTAGTTAATTTCTTAACTCAACACTCTTTCTCATGATTTTCAACTTGACTAGGAATAATATTTTGAAAGTTGTGTGGCTTTAAATCGAAACTGTGTTTAATCTCTTCTCTTAGTTAGTTGACTAAAGAATTAACGATTAATTAAGTTAAGAGAAATTAAATTATCAAGGAATTAGAATTTGATTATAAATGATTTGCTGTGAAAAGATTTTTTGCATGAGTCAAAATAGGAAAATATAAGCATTACTTTTTCTAAGAGTTAAACATCTTCGAAGCCTTTAATATCTCACTCATTAATTACATTTCTAAATCCATAAGTTTTCTCTCGTTCAACTTCAACACACTTCTTCATTGTTCTTTGCTTCTACTTCAAGATTCACAATTCTTTTGTCAGGGTTTGATCGATCTAATTAGAAATTCAATTAGACGTTACTTGATTTAATCCGTTAATCTATATGAGAACAATATTCACTCGCTGTGGTATTACTTGGAGTGATTTGGTACACTTACTAATATACGAGTATATCAATTTTGGCTCATTAATTACCATGAGAGCCTAATGAAGTTCTTGAAAGTTGGTGGGATAGTTGTCTATGATAACACATTAACACTCTCTGGGGTGGCTCTGTTGCAGTGCATGAAAGCAAGGTTTCAGAATCTTATAGACCCGGCGGACAGTAGACGAGTTGTAGCTGATTCTTGAGTCCAGATTTCGCTTGCTCCGTTAGGGGATGACATCACCATACGCAAGTGTATCATATGAAAAAGTCTAGTGATGCCAAAGTTTAAATGTGTGATTTAATTCAGTTTAAGGTAATGAGAATAAAATAAAGACAGAGGACTGTTATTAGTAAAACCCTAAACCTTAAACTCTAAAGCGTAATTCTGTCATGTTAAAGTAATTAAATTATCTATTACTGTTACACATCAACTGATTAGAATTCTCAACTAAAATGTTTCTACAAGTTCATTCACAATTTCATGCAGCAGAGAGTTAAAAATGTGATGCTCATACACCAAACAAATCTCCTCAAACCTTTCAGTCTCACATATACCCTTTTGTGTGAAATGTAAGTCTTTCATATCATTTTCAATTAAGTTGCAAATCTTCATCTCTAATTCTGAGGAGTAGCCTTTGTTCTTCATTACTCTATCTTCAATTTCATCAGCCAGGACCTTTTTCTTTGAAGATTTTCACATTGTTGGTGACATTAAGGGATTTGTGTAATCTACAAAATTATTATATGTTTGAGTAACATTGTAAACGGCAATAAAATTTGAAGTATTGTTTTGGAAGGGAGGGTTTTGCAAAACCATATGAAATTCTAATGAACAAATCACTTCTAAACGATTTAGAAAATATTATGTTTAAATTCTTAAATAGAGTACTTATAGACAGCTATTTTATTCAAAAGAAATGCTATTTGGATTTAGGAAAACTTCAACTTATTTTATCAAAGAAGTAAAGATTTTTTTTTATTTCGCTTTTTAATTTTAAAATATCTATAATTAATTTTTATCACAAACAAGTTGACTAACTATAATTTTTTAGGTCAGAATAGCATTTTTTTATTGAACTAATGGTAAAATAAATATTTAAAATAAGAATATTATTAAAATTTTAAAATGATAAAATGAGTTATGATACGAAATACGATAATATAAGTGTTCAAATTTTTATATATATATAAATAAATAAAACTTGAATCGGCCACAAATCTAGACAAACATAAAAAATTATTACTTAGATCTAAATCTAAATCTAAATTACCTAAACTAAATAACAAAGTTACCACTTACCACACAACATATAATAAACCCTGAATCCATACTAACGCAAATCAATTACAAAAGCAGAGGAAATGTCAATCAAATCAGAACTACAAAAACAGATTTAATTTTAAACATACCTAGAAAATCAGGTCCATAAAGGTATTTATAATCATTGATGTCTAGGATTGAAACTGGAATATATTCACTCTCTATCTTCTTTTGTGACCATTGCTTTCTCATATTTTTCATTTGCTTTAATTCAAGGAGTTCTTCAATCTGCTTATTTTTCAATTTAGTGCTTGACCATGACCCACAATCACTCTTTCTGTAAATGCAATTAGCATCTTTGTAACTTCTTCTAACCTTTGAAGAACAACCATTTTTTACAATTCTAGGCTCATTTTTCAGCTTGCAAAATTTCCTGCTCTTCTTTTCATCATTACTATCTCCTCTTCCACTATCCCAACACAGCACAAGAACTTCGCGGCTGTTCTTGTGCCGAAATAATTCAGAAACCTCCCTGTATGAAGCCGAGATTTTCGCTCGGCGATGGTTGGATTGGCTTGCATTATCAAACTCCAACATGTAATCCACAAATTCAGAATCTGGGATGGTTTTTTTAAATTCCAGGTTGGAATTACTTGGCATTGAATCTAACCCCATCAACCTTGCTATCACTCCTGGTGTAGAAGCTGCATTAGCCATTGCACTCTTATTTTTTGGATGCACTTTTTGTATTTCATATGATTCTATGATTTGATCAGAAAAGTTTCCATTTCCATCACAAAGAAGGGTGTGTAACAAACCAGAGAAACAACAATGTTTTGCATTTGATGGTTGAGACATAATAATTAAATCTTATTGAAAGTGTAGTGGCAATGTGGAGTGTGGAGAAGACTCAATTGTCACTGAAAATGGTTGGGAAAAAAAAGTATAAATAGGAACATAGGTATGAAAAGGGTGGTTGAGTTCACATTAAATTTAAGCTTGAACTTGGTGTATGATACATAATCTATTTTAGAACTTAGAAGTAATTATTTTATTTTATTACTCTAAATTAATTGTGTTACCGAAAATGATAACGTTCTAAATATGCCATATATGTACAATATAACATATGGAGTCTAATAATATTCTTAAACAGTAATTCCGTTAGTAATTTTCTATACTATCATAAATTTAGAATCATCTTAAGCGAAAAATATTATATATATCGCTAAATTTATTATCTTTTGAGGTTCATCTTTACTTGAAGAATTAGATTTTTTAAAATAAAAAAATTGATAAAATAATAAATTAAGAGATTAATCATTATTGAATTTCTAAATTCTAATTATGTTATTAGATTATCCTTTGATAAAATATGGGAGAACAAAATCTCGATTATTTTATTCACATTTACTGGATTACTTTTCAGTTTTCATGTGGCATGTAATGGAGGTATGCACTTGTCGAAAACTGAAAGCTTCACTTGTCAAGCAAAGAACCACCTATTAAGTTTATATTATATATTATATATTAATAGATAAGATCGTGGAAGAATATAATAGACATTGTAATTTATTCCTACGTATATGTATTTTACAAAGCAAGAAGAACAAGAATTGAACTTCATGTATTAAATTAAAATGTGCTACTAATTCTATGTACCAATACATGTATATATATGAATGATGATTAATTTCTGCTTTGGCATCTTGAGACAGTTGCCGAAGTTGCTGACTTTTCTAAACACAAAGATGAAAGCGTATGTTGTGTTCCTGAAAGAATATAAATAGTTCTATTCATCTCAAGAACTGCACCGACTTTGTTGACTCATGATGGAAATTTCTAAGGCTAAACTTGCATTATTATTATTTATTAATTAAGATGATGGGTCCTAGAAATTGGAAACTGGATAGTTGATTCATAAATCATGTATTGACTAAGAACCAATTACTTTATCAAAACATTATTCATAAATCTGCAGAATTTTATACTTTTTTTGGAAAGAAAAATTACAATAGTTATTAGAAAAATTAAGAATTTAGTAATTCTAAGTTTAAAGTTTAAACAAAAATGAAATAGAGAAAGATTAAAGAAATGTTTGACCATTATCCTGATTCGGTTATACACGGTTCATTCATTCCCAAATTACTTGGAATGATGTTTTTTTTTTTTTTTTTACTAAATTGAATTAAACAATGTTTTTAGCTAATTGTCAAGTAGATTATTATTATATAACTCTCAAAGACAGCTTTTATATAACAATCTCCACCTTTTGTAAATTTGTTGTTAATTTTTAAATTATTTATTATATACTATTATTTCTGCCACGGGTGACATTGTTTTTTACCGCGCAAACATCATTAAAAAAACACACAGGAAAAAAGGACGACAACGTAGCAAAACAGTGAGATAAAGATAAATAGTTTGAAAAAAATGTCAATTTGATAATAAGTTTATAAAAAGATGACAAATTGGTATAATTAAACCATTGCCAACTTAAATCGTTCTATAATAGAAATCTTAACAATTCTAAGTTTGTTTTAAAAAAAAATTTTCCACAATCTAAAGTAAAAAAAGAAAATTCAAAGGAAAGAGACTATTATAACTTATAAGGACGACAATATGACATTACAATTTGCCTTTTCTCTTGATCATTTCAAAATCCTTGACATATTTGTAGAAGAGACCCACTCAAATACTAAAAACATGGTTTGTTAACAACTATATATTCTTGTTTAGTAATAAGTCTTTGATCCAACAAGGGATATAAGAATAAAGTAAAAACTGAGACAGAGAAATTGTTGGTTTTACTTTCAATTTTCAACGGCCATGTTTTGAATATTATAATAGAATTGGAATAAGTATTTTAAAGGAGAAAAGTGATTGAAAATGCCTCCACCGGAAAATTGGCGATGATCATTGGTCAATCTATGTACCTTAACAAGTTAACATACCATACGACATGTACGGTTAGGGGAAAGAGGTTTGCGCGCACAAAAAAAAAAAAAAAAGAAAAACGAAAACAAAAGAAAAAACAGAGTATAATTCATAAATGGGCTTTGAGAGAATGCTATAGTTTTTGGACCTTGTGGTTTCTCAATTCTAGTTGGATGGTCTTGTGTTGGAGCGTTGCTATACTATTTTCGGGCGCAGATTTGCTGAGCCCAAACTTTTTTGGCTAACCAGTAATCATAACAAGTCATTTTGGCTCTAAAAGGAAGGGAGCAACTGCAACGGTTCTTAGAGATTGGCAAGGAAAATTTATCACAGGATCAGTAACAGAATTCAGGGCTCTCTCCAGTCTTGAAGCTGAAGCATTAGCATTTAGGAAAGTATTGATAATGGCAAAAAATTTGCAGATGGAAAAAGTTTTAATAGAGTCAGATAATTTACAATTAATACAATCAATAAAGTCAAAATCTCATATAGGCAAAATACTAGCTTATTTAAAGGACATAGCACATCTTTTGAAAGATTTACCAGATGTTAGGATAACCTAGACTCCAAGGGAGGGAAATCATTTAGCGCATCTCATAGCAACACAAAGAGCAGCAGGTACACTTTCAAGCAATTGGTCAGTGAGATTACCGGTGATAATTGAAACCCAATTGAGAAGAAAAGCAGAGAAAGTTAGAAGAATTGGAGGAAGGCCTACACATCACGAAGGTACAATCGAGTAAAATAAAAATCGGGTTTTAACGGTACCCAATCAGGTGGTCATTGAAGTCAGGGAAGGAACCGGAGGGGGGGGGGCAGCGGACACAGGAGCAACCTGCGTTTGAACCAAAAGGCAGTCACAAACAGGTACAAAATTAAAAATGACAGAAATACGGTAAGAAAAACGAGAAAGACAATCAACTTACCTTTCAAGCTTAATTCGAAACAAGGATTGTACATCGAAATCGAGCAATTTAGTAGAGAGGAACTCCCAGTGAAAAATGGTGGGTTCCTTCACCCTTTGCAACAGAGCTTCCATCAGGGGCGCTACCAGCGAAGGAGACTTGAACAAACCGGCACAATCATACCATGCATTGAATTTAGATCTCAAAAAAAAAAAAAAAAAAAAGAAGAAGAAAAAAAGAAGAAAAAAGAAGATGTTGAAGAGAAGAAGATCGGTCTGAAAAGGAGGCCATGGATGCATTGTTTTTCAACTCCCACTACTTTCAACTTCCACAGAAATTAAATTATTAAAGTCTATCTGTCTATGTAGAAAAGGGGATCTGGATTTGGGGTGGGTGGGTTGTTGGGTTTGGGTAGGGTTGAAGGGCTTAGCCTAAGACCAAAAAAAAAAACAAGGAACTCGGACAACAGTACCTCGGCACTAGAACAAGTCAGATGCTACCTCAGAAAGAGTCTGGACCTCATGTTTAGGCCCAAATAACCGTTTTCAGATAATCTTCGGAACATAAGCGCCGTTGTCAGGGACCTGGAAGGTTACATCCGTATATGGCGGACAATCAATACGGAGACGGTCACACGGCATCTGAGTTAGAACCAGAACACCACCATGACGATTTAACGCTAGCATTACCTCTACCTCAAGAAAGAACAAATGCCCCCCATGGGGAAGGAACGTGGGAAACCCTCAACCACGACGGTTCCATTCATAGGTCCACCCACCCAAAGACGAAAAACCTCCCCAACCAACGGAAATACTGGAATTAGTTTACGGCCACTGTGTGCAACTAGAACAACTCGAACTGGAAGCTAAACGACAACAAGAAATAGAATGGGAATTATGAAGGGATGTACGACGACAAAAGGAGCTAGAGAAAAAGCTATTGAGGTTGGAAGCCGACCTTCGAAGATGGAGCAATCGGGCAGATTGGGAAGAAAGCCCTTTGGGAGGAGAAGATCCATTTGTTGAAGAGATCATGCGAGCTAGGATTCCCAAAAATTTTAAAACCCCCGACATGGATCTCTCTGATAGAACAACCGATCCGAGGCACCGCTTCAGCAATTTCAAGAGTTGGATGTACCTAGCCAATGCCTCTGATGCAACTCGTTGCAAAGCATTCCTGACAACTTTGACCAAATCTGCAATGAAGTGGTTTGATAACTTACCTCCCACTTGCTTTGATGACCTGGCAAGGAAGTTTGTTACTAGATTTTCAATTCCGAAAGATAAAGTAAATCATGCTCTAAGCTTACTAGGGGTCAAATAAGAAGTCGGAGAAACACTCCAAGACTATATGAAAATATTCAATAAAGCCTACTTGGAAATACAAAATTTGCCTACTGAAGCAGTGATAATGAGATTAGTTAATGGTCTTAAAGAAGGGCCGTTCTCTCAATCCATATCTAAATGACACCCAACTTCCTCGTACGAAGTACAAGAGCGGGCAGAGAAATATGATGGGGGAAAAATCGTCGGTAAAGAATTTCACAAAAATAATCGCGTTGCAAGTATAGATCTAAACCGACAATTAAACATCAATCAAATTTAATTTGTTTGTCACTTAAGTAAACCCAAAATTAACCAAAGTATTAAACCTCGGGTCATCTCTCAAGGAATTGCAGGGAAGTGTACTTATAATTGGTTATGGGATTGTATCTTTTTGGGTTTTTGAAATGTGGAACAAGGAATGTAAATAGCAAGGAAATAAAATAATAATTAAGAGAAGTCTTAGCAAGGATTGATAATTAGAATTCCTTTCCTCATTATCATAGTCACTTGTGATGGTAATTTCCTTTTACTATCACTTACTTAACCTCTAACAATTGAAGGCAAGTCAAGTGAGAAAATTAACTTGACTTCACAAGTCCTAATCAAAGACTAGAGTTAGTGAAGTTCAAGCCAACTAGCAAGTTTCAATTACCAACCAACAAGAGACTTATGATGATTCAAGAGTCTCCAATTAATCAATTCAAGCTAAGAATATAAAAATCTAACTTAAAACCCTCCCAAGCATTTTATCAAACACTTGGAAGGAACAACATAAAAACATAGAAAACTAACAAGGAATATTAAATCTAAACAACCAATTGCAAACATCAATAATAACAAACGAAGAAAGGAACAATAATCATGAAATACCTCAAATTGCATTAAATAGAAAATTGAATCTAACATGAGAATTCATAAACTAAATTAGCAACATAAAGTAATCAACAAGGGAAATAAAAAAACTAGAAAGCTAGAGCAATTAAAATTAGAAGAGAAACTAAATTGAAATAAGATAGAAGTCAGAAATTAAAAAAGGAATAAAACTAATAATCCTAAAACCTAGAGAGAGGAGAGACCCTCTCTCCCTAGGAAACTACATGTAAAACCTAAAATTATGTGAATGAAGGTTGTCTCAATGATTCTCCCACTCTGCAGCCTCTATTCTGTGTTTTCGGGTTTGGAACTGGGCCAAAAGGAGCCCAGAAATCGCCCCCAGCATTTTCTTATACGTGCATCACGTGGCTCTGTCACGCGTACGCATCGCCCACGCGTACGCGTCGCTGAACTTTCGCAAGGTCACACGTACGCGTCATCCACGCGTACGCGTCGCACAACTGCATGGCAACTATGGAAAATTGCATATCATTTTGAAGCCCCGGATGTTAGCTTTCCAACGCAACTGAAACTGCCTCATTCAAACCTCTGTAGCTCAAGTTATGATTAATTTAGTACAAAGAAGTCAAGCTTGACAACTTAGCAATTCCTTCAATTTCTTGTATTCCTTCCATTTTTGCATGCTTCCTTTCCATCCTCTAAGCCATTCCTGCCCTATAAACCCTGAAAACACTTAACAAACATATCACGACATCGAATGGTAATAAGAGAGGAATAAAATTAGCAAATTTAAGGCTAAAGAAGAATGTTTTCAATCATAGCACAAAATTAGGAAGGAAAATGTAAAATATGCGAATTATATGAATAAGTGTGAGTTTAGTGGATAAAATCCACTAAATTAAACACAAGATAAACCCTAAAAATGGGGTTTATCAAAGTACATCAACATGGAGAAAAATTTCGGACTAAGAAAGCCTCTCCGAGGCCCAGCCTGCCTTACCCACCTCGGGAAAAAGAGAAAGAAGCTAAGAAAAAGGAGGAATACAACCCGAAAAAACCTTGAAGGTATCATAATTACAGTCCACTTTGAGTCTCTCTTGTAGATGTTTATAGGGATATATGCCACACTGAGAAGCTTCCACCTTCTTGCCCTATCAGACATAAAAGGCAGGAAGTATGACAGAATACTGCGAGTACTACAAGCTTTACGGGCATTCTATTAACGATTGCTATGATTTAAAGAATGTCATGGAAAAGCTAGCCCGAGAAGGTCGACTAGATAGGTACTTGGTTGAGATGTCAGACGATCAAAGGAAAAAGAAGAGAGATGAAGATGGAGGTCTGCAAGAACGCTCCCCACAAACTCCTGAATGGCACATACACATGATTAATGGAAGGTTTGCGGGAGGAGGAATATCAAAATCCTCACGAAAAGGCATCTTAAAGAGGTATACCAAGTCGGAGAAGATAACCGAACTCCCAACTTACCACCCACCTCGCTCAACAAAGAAGATGCTCAAGGAGTAACACCTGGCCATGACGACCCAGTGGTAATAACAATAATCCTCGCCAATACAAAAAATTTCCACAGAACCCTAGTGGATTGATGAACAGATTTTCGACGGTTTAGAATTCACAATAAATCCTCGTTGCAGGTATAGTTTCTAAACTAACAATAATCCTTTAATACAAAAATTTGGTTGTCACTAAAGCAAACCCAATAAAAAGAAACCAAAGTATTTAAACCTCGGATCATCTCTCAAGGAATTGCAGGGAGGTGTGTTACTATTGGTTATGAGATAGTATATTTTTGGGTTTTTATAAAGGTTAAACAAGGAATGTAAATGACAAGAAAGTAAACTAATAATTATGAAAGCTCTTGGCAAGGTATGAGAATTAGAAGTCCTATCCTAGCTATCCTTATCAATTGTGATGAGAATTGTTCATTGCTCCCACTTAGTTAACCTCTAACTATGAAGGAAAGTCAAGTGGATGAATCAATTTGATTCCTCAAGTCCTAGTCAACTCCTAAGGAAAGACTAGCTTAGGAGGGATCCAAATCAACTAGCAACTTTCAATTATCAATCAACAAAGGAATTTGATAACTCAAGAGTCTCCAATTACTCAACCATAGCCAAGAGGAGAAAAATCTACTCTAAAACCCAACCAAGTATTTTGTCAAACACTTGGAAGGCATGACATAAAAGCATAGAAAAGCAATAAGAGATAATAAAATCCAAACAACCAATTAAAAGCATCAATAACATAAATTGAAGAAAGCAATCATAAATATGAAATACCTCAAATTGCATTAAAAGAAAAATCAAATCAAACATGAAGAGTTCATAAATTAAATTAGGAAAATAAATAAACCAACAAGAGAAATAGATAAACTAAAGTGATAGAACTAATAAAAGTAGAAGAGAAACTAATTAAACTAAGATAGAAATCTAAAATTGAGAATAGCTAAACCTAAGAATCATAAAAACTAGAGAGAGGAGAGAGCCTCCCTATCAAGAAAACTACATCCAAAACCTAAAATTATGTGTATGAAAAGTGTGAATGAATTGAATTTGATTCCCCTACTCTGCAGCCTCTAATTTGTGTTTTTCGGGCTTGAAACTGGGCCAAAAACAGCCCAGAAATCACTACGTCCAGCACATGGCTCTGTCACGCGTACGTGTCGCCCACGCGTACGCGTCGATTGAACTTTCGCAAGGTCACGCGTACGCGTGATCCACGCGTGCGCGTCACCTAAAAGCATGGCAACTATGGCAAATTATATATCATTTCGAAGCTGCGGATGTTAGCTTTCCAACGCAACTGAAACCGCCTCATTTGGACCTCTGTAGCTCAGGTTATGATCGATTTAGTATGAAGAGGTCAGGCTTGAAAGCTCAGCAATTCCTTCAATTTCTTGTATTCCTTCCACTTTTGCATGCTTCTTTTCCATCCTCTAAGCCATTCCTGTCCTATAAACCCTGAAAACACTTAACACATATATCACGGCATCGAATGGTAATAAGAGAGAATTAAAATTAGTAATTTAAGGCCAAAGAAGCATATTTTTAATCATAGCACAAAATTAGGAAGGAAAATGTAAAACACGCGAATTATATGAATAAGTGTGAGTTTAGTGGATAAAATCCACTCAATTAAGCATAAAATGTACCACGAAATAGTGGTGCATCATGGATCAAGGGAATTCAGTGGACATACTATTTAAGCTCACCTTTGACAAACTCGGGCAAGAAGGAAAGGATCTGAAGGCGTACCTAGATAATCACTTTGGGCTAGGGGACACGCCGATCCAGCATCTCGGATTTATCTCCCTATACACCACCTTTGCGAAGGGCACGAGGTCAAGAACATTAAGTGTCGATTATATTGTGGTCGACGTCATGTCGGCTTACAATTCCCTGATAGGTCAGATATCTTAAATCGACTAGCAGCAGTTGTCTATACACCTCACTTGTGTATGAAGTTTTCCATTGTAGAAGGAATTACCACCATAAAGTGAGATCAAAAGTTGGCACGAAAGTGTTTCAACGAAAGCCTCAATCTAAAAGGCAACCCGAGCAGAAAAGAAGTCAACATCATCAAACTCGGTGGTGTTCGAACTCGGAAAGAACTATGCTTTAAACCTGGAGGAAAGGTAGAAGTTCAAATTAGAGATCATGCTAAAAAGATAACGAGTATAGGGGCCAACTTAGAATAAGGTCTGAATGTACAGCTCGTTGACCTTCTACGAAGAAATTTCAACCTCTTCGCCTGGAAAGCCTCCGACATGTCTGGTATAGATCCCGACTTGATGTATCATAAGTTCGCTGTTTACCTAGGTTCCAGACCTATTCAGCAAAAATATCAGAAACTTGGGCCCAAAAGAACACAGGTTGTGAAAGAACAAGTGCAAGCGTTATTGGAAGCTTGATTCATAAAAGAGGTAAAGTATCCATTGTGGCTGGCTAGCGTGGTTCTGGTAAAGAAGCAGAATGGAAAGTAGAGAATGTGTGTCGACTACACCAACCTCAACATGGCTTACCCCAAGGATCCATATCCTCTCCTGAGCATCGATGCTCTAGTTGACTCGGCCTCAGATTATTGGTATTCGTCTTTCATGGACGCATACTCGGGATATAACCAAATCCCAATGTATAAGCCGTACCAAGAAAAGACCTCCTTCATTACTCCAAAGACCAACTATTATTATGTAGTAATGCCTTTTGGATTAAAGAATGCCAGAGCCACATACCAGCGACTAATGAACAAGGTGTTTTTCCCCCACTTAGGAAAACTCATGGAAGTGTATGTGGACGACATGTTTGTCAAAACTAAGGATGACTTAGCCCTTTTGTCTGATCTCTCTGAGGTATTTTCCATGATAAGGAAGCATGGGATGAGATTAAACTCCTCAAAATGCACCTTCGCAGTAGAGGCCGAGAAGTTCTTGGGTTTCATGCTCACTCAAAGAGGCATAGAGTCCAACCCGGACAAGTGTGTAGCCATACTAGAGATGAAGAGTCCGACTTATCTAAAAGAAGTCCAACAACTAAATGAAAGGTTGGCAGCACTATCTAGGTTCTTGGCAGTATTAGCATTGAAATATCTGCTATTATACTCAATACTCAGAAAGGGGAGTCAATTTGAATGGACCCAGGAATGCAAACAAGCCTTTCAAGGTTTTAAAGCATGTTTGGGCCAACCCCCCCTATACTCACCCGTCCTATTGCGGGGTAAGAGCTAGTTCTCTATTTGGCAATGGCAAGCCGAGCTATAGCTTCTGCCCTGATCCGAGAAGATGAGAATGCACAATAACCTATCTACTTTGTCAGCAAAGCCGAGCAGAGTTGAACTATCAGAAGATAGAAAAGTTTGTGTATGCTCTTATCCTTGCCTCCCGAAGGCTCTTACCTTACTTCCAAGCTCACACTATAAAGGTCCGAACTAATCAAACCATGAAGCACATTCTACAAAATACGGACCTAGCAGGAAGAATGTTACAATGGGCTGTGGAACTATCTGAGTTCAATTTACAATATGAAGCTCGAATAACAATCAAGTCACCGTACCTCGCCGATTTCATAGATGAATACACTGAAAGTCGGGGAAGCCCGACAACTTGGAGCTTGTACGTAGATAGATCATCCAATAAATTTGGTAGGGGAGCAGGTGTCATCCTGGAAAGTGAGCAAGGAAAGCGGATAAAACTCTCGCTAAGGTTCAAGTTTCTTGCTTCTAACAAACAAGCAGAATATGAAGCCTTACTTGCTGGCTTGAAGCTGGCTAAAGAAGTGGGGGGTAAAAAGGTTGATAGTATTTTGTGACTCCCAAGTAATAACTTCACAAGTTAACGGCACCTATTAAGCCAAAGATCCCAACATGAAAAAGTACCTAGATGAAGCTCGGAAACAACTGTCACAGTTCTTGGAAAGAGAGGTACGGCATATAAATCGGTAGTCAAACGTCCAAGCAGATGCCCTCTCTAAGCTAGCCAGCACCAAGCCAGGGGACAATAATAGAAGCCTCATCCAAGAAATTCTCCACGGACCATCAGTATCAAAGGGAGATGACAACTCAGACGTAATGGCCATATCTAACTAAAATTTAGGATGGATAACCCCCATAGTCAACTACCTTAAATTTCATGTCCTTCCTGAAGATAAAAAAGAGGCTCGAAGACTCATAAGGAAAGCACAAAATTACACATTGGTCCACAATGTTTATACAAAAGAGGGATATCAACACCCTTCTTAAAGTGATTTCCGACCTCCAATACGAAGGAAGTTCTAGAGGAAGTACACAATGACATATGTGGAAATCATTTGGGAGCCTAGTCTCTAGCCAAGAAAGTGATCTGAGCTGGCTTCGTTTGGCCAACCTAGCAAAGAGAATCGGCCGAGTTCGTCAAAAGGTGCCCGTCTTGCCAGAAGCATGCCAACTTCCATGTTGCACTTTCTGAAGAGCTTATCAGTGTCACCTTACCATGGCCATCTGAAAAATGAGGTCTCAATCTCCTTGGACCATTCCCTCAAGCTCCAAGACAAGTAAAATACCTTATAGTAGGGATTGATTATCTTACTAAGTGGATTAAGGCAGAACCATTAGCAACCGTCATGGCCCAGCGAAGTCGGAAGTTTATCTATAAGAACATTGTCACAAGGTTTGGAGTTTCCCACTCCATTATCACCGCCAATGTAACTCAATTTACCAACTTGACCTTTAGGAACTTGGTGGCCAGTCTCAAGATAAAGCACCAATTTATATTAGTAGAGCACCCTCAAGCCAATGGACAAGCTGAAGCTACAAAAAAAGTCATATTGGCCGGATTGAAGCAGGGACTACAAGACACAAAGGGAGCACGGGCAGACGAGCTTCCTCAAGTGTTATGGGCATATCAAACAACTCCTCATTCCACAACAGGAGATCACATTTTCAGCTCACTCATGGAGTGGAAGCCATGATTCCTGTAGAGATTGCTGAAGAATCCTTGAGGGTTATCTTCTACAATGACAGGGTCAATACCCAAGTACAAAAAGAATAGCTCAACCTCCTCCCTAAAGTCCGAGAATAAGCTCGGATCAAAGAGGAAGCACTAAAGCAAATGATTGCTCTAAGATACAATCAGAAGGTAATAAAAAGAAGCTTCACCACGGACGACCTTATACTGATCCAAAATGACATTGAGATTCAGAAGTCGGGCGATAGAAAGTTGGCTGCAAATTGGAAAGGGCCCTACAAGATTGTTAAAGTCTTAAGGAAAGGTTATTACAAAGTGTCCGACTTACAAGGAAGGGAGCTCTAGAGGTTTTGGCACTCATGTAACCTGAAGAAGTACTACAGTTAGGTAGCACACCTTGTTCTCTGGTGTACTCTTTTTCCCGGCTTCAATATTTTTTTCCGAGAAGGATTTTTTCTGAAGAGGATTTTAACGAGGCACCATAACAAGGGCTAAGTGTAGTCAAAATCCTTAGTAACAAATTTATATAAAAGCATTTTTCATTTATCAGTGATAAATCGACATCTTTCTTAAAGTTTCCTATAAAAATGCATTAATTTAAGTTCGACAAACCGCAAAAATCATTTTCCGACCAAGAATGGTCGGCAAGATGAAGTGAAGAGATACAAATTAATATAAGAAGTTATGTAAGCAATTCATAAGACCGACCTAAAAATCAAGGCAGATAAAAACAAAGTGTAAAAGTAACTTGATAAAGTCTGATTACATGAAGTCGGAACTTACAAAAGAAATCACTATACCGAGCTACTTTGCCGACATCATTTTTAACTTAGCAAAAAAAAAATAGCATTAAAATTTGTCAAAACACGATTTGCAACTAAACGGATGTATAGGCTAAGATCAAACTCAACAACAAGCAATTACTTAAATTCTATAATCATTATCAAAATGAAGAAATTCTTTTTGATAAAAAACTAAAGTTGTCTAAAAAAGATAACTAAAAAAGTGTTCAAAGCTACAAGCTATTACAAATAAAGACTGTTCATAAAAGACCCACACATCGGGCCATTCAAACTGCTAAAGGTGAAGGAAATTACAAAGGAGTGAGCTGTTCTCCTGTGATAGCATCCTCAGCTTGGACAGAAGGTGTTGGGTCATACTCAGAAACCTGCCAGATTGGAATAGGACCGGTCGGAGAAGGAGGGAGCTCGCCACTAACGACCTTGTTCCTAAAAGGAACCTCAGAATTCTGGGGAGTCTAACCAACCTCCGCCCCTGAAGTTTTAGGTCGGGCAAAGGAACCCCCTCCTCGGGGACAGGGACGATTGGTGCACGAATTCCCACACTTCGTATAACTGAACCAGCAAGTGCACTGGGTCGTCCAAGTAATACCTGAGTGAGTCAGGGTCGATCCCACGAGGATTGTGATTTAAAGCAAACTATGGTTATCTTGCAGATCTTAGTGAGGTGAATAGGAGATATAGGTATGTTTGTTTAATTGCATAAAAGGAAATAAAAAGAAAAGGGTACTCAGAACTCAAAAGTCGTATAAACTATGATAAGAAGGTGGTTAAGGCTTGGAGATGCTTTGTCCTTCTGGATTAACTCTGGTCTTACTGTCTTCTTCAATTGTGAATGATTTCTTCTATGGCAGGCTGTATGTGATTAATGTCTTTTTTAAGAGATCGCTAATATTCCTCTAGATCTAAACACCAGGGTTAGTGCAGATCCAGTCTAATTGAACGTGAAGCTCTTGCAGTTCATTCTCCTTGGTGATCCTACTCAAAACACTACAGACAAGGTCGAATCTTCTGGATCAGAGGATGTTGCGCCTTTGGGTTCTAGCCTCTACCACAGAGACCCTAATCTCCCTGCACTTAGGCTGAATTAGTAATTGATCAACAAAGGTTTGGCCCAAAGTTGGGCCAAACGTGCTAAAAACGCTAACGGATTTGATCGGGCCCAAGTTGGGCCCAAGCCCAATATATATATAAGCCATTAAATGAACCCTTCAGCTCATTAAACACAACACACACAGCAGAAGAGAGATTGAAGAAGAGAGGAGGGTTTCCATTAAAACACTATTCACACATCACTTCAATCCCGTCATTTCTATCTAAGCCTTTTGGTAAGTTTCTCGAGATTTTCTGTCCAGTTTCCTACCCTAAGATTTTTGAGTTTTTGGGTTTTGGATTAAGTAAAATTTTATGATTTTGAGTGTTTAGGTACACTCTAATCCTTGCTTAGCATTGGATTTTAGCTTCCAAAGCTGTTGGAAAAGGTAAGAGGTCTTGAACCCTTGTGAAATTTCAATTATAATGAGCCCTAGTTGATTTGTGATGATTTATGTGTATATAGTTTGATTATTGTGAGTTTGGAACTTGTTGGTGCTTGTTGGAGTGGAATTGGAGGCTTGCTTGTGGTTGAAAGCTTGTTTGTGCTCAATTTGGGGTTTTGGTGCATATTAGGAATCGGCCAAGGTATGGTTTCGGTTTCCTCTATGTAGTATATAATATTCATGGACACTTAGGCTAGTGACCTATAGGATAGGTTTGATTTGATGTGGTTGTTGATGATGGTTGTTGATGATGTATGATGAATTGAATTTGTTAATGTTGATAAGTAATGATGTGGAGGTATGATGTTTGATGAATTTGAATGAATGAATATATATATTGTTGGCTATTGATAATAAGCATGAATGAGGTTGATAATGAGAATTCATAGTGATGGAATGATGATTGGTGAAGGTGTTGATGGAGGATTAATTTTAATATTATGTATAATTGGTGTTGATGGTTGAGAATAGTAAAATGTGATGGAAAATTTGTATAAATGGTAAATTGTGACCCAAGAGGGTAGGTTGTGCTGTAAATCGAAGTTTGGTATTGTTTTAGTTGGATGTGGTTTGTGAAAGTTGGTAAAGTGAGTATTTGTGAAATTTTGGTAAAAAGAGAATTTTAGTGAACTTTGTCTGATCATAACTTTTGCCTCAATTTACATAATCTGTTGAAATTGGCTTAGAATTAAAGTTTATTGAAAACTCTTCAAATTGATATAAAGTTTGTAAGATTTGGATTTTTGTAGAGGAAGTTGTGATCATTCAAAATTTGGTGTTGCAAATATGAAATTTTGCAAAGTTGCAGAATTTTGTGATTTCTGGTTTGTGCGCACGCACAGCCTTGTACGCACGCACAGACCTGTGCGTATGCACACGCAGCAGAAGGCAAACTGTTTAGAGCGCTAGCACAGCTTGTGCGCACACATACCCAATGAATGTTTACAACCTGTGCATACGCACAGCCCTGTGCGCACGCACACGTTGGGAAGGTCAGTCTGTTGAGGGCGCTAGCACAGCATGTGCGAGCGAACAGACTTGTGAATTTTTGTACTTGTGCGTACGCACACCTCTATGCGTACGCACACGTGTTAAAACTTCTCCTGGGCGTGCGCACGCACACCCCTGTGCGGACGCACACGCCCTGTTTCTCAAATTTAAATTTTGTTTTCAACTATTTCACCTTCCCAACAAGATTGTAAGCTTCTGTGACACAATTTTAAGACTCTTGGACCTAGTTTTGGGCATTTAAAACATGGGAAAGAACCTAAGGGATTTAGTTGATATTATTTTGAAAAGTTAGAAAACGGAGGCTTAGGTCTCTGGTGCACTGAGGATGGGTTGATGGCATGTGAAGGTAGACTGGTATGTGAAATGAGAACTGATGGACTGTTGAGTTCAAAACTGAAATGTGAAATGACAGTGGCTGAGATGAGTCGAGGACGCTGAATGAGATGATGGATCCATGTTATATTGAAAATATTTTCTGAAAACAACTAAAGTACTGATTTATACTTAGATTACGAGATACTATGCGCCTGGCAGGGACGGTGGTTAATCCCACCTGTCGAGGTAGTGGCTATTGAGATTATGAGACGCTATGCACCCGGCAGGGATGGTGGTTAATAAAGCCTGTCGAGGTAGCGGTGGCGGCATAAGGACGGTGGTTAATCCTGCTTACGTTGAGATGTGAGGTCTCTGGCAAGAGTATCCCGCTCTCATCCCTTCGGATCACTAGAGTGTGCAGGCACAAAACTCTGGATGGTGTTCGGAGCACTGATAAACCATTATTTTATGGTTCATCTTGTGTTTAATTGAGTGGTTTTTGTCAAGTCTTTACCCACTTATTCATATGAATTGCATGATTTTACAATTCCTTCCTAAGTTTGTTCTATGGTTGAAAACTTGATTCCTAGAGATCTTTAATTTGTATATTTTATGTCTCCTTTATACCATTCGATGCCGTGATCTGTGTGTTAAGTGTTTCAGGCTTTATAGGGCAGGAATGGCATAGATAATGGAGAGGAAGCTTGCAAAAATGGAAGGAACACAAGAAACTAAGGAGATGACCAGCGAGCACCGACGCGCACGCATGGCTCACGCGAGCGCGCGGGATGGAGAAAACGCAGCGACGCGTGCACGTGCCTGATGCGTACACGTGGAATAGAGTTCTGCAAGATGACGCGCACGCGTGGACGACGCGTACGCGTGACAAGGAAATTTGCCAAATGACACGCACGCGTGACTGACGCGTTCGCGTGACTTGCGCGATCTGCAAAATCAACAGAAAAATGCTGGGGGTGATTTTGGGCCGCGTTTTGACCCAGTTTTTGGCCCAGAAACACAGAATAAAGCCAGGGAACACACAGAGACTCAACACAGAGACATATACATTCACATATTCTCATTAGGATAGTTTTAGGATTTTAGATCTGAATTTAGAGAGAAACTACTGTTCCTCTAGGTTCTCTTTACATTCATAGTTTATCAAGTTTATTGCTTTTGCTTTGGATATTGAAGAGTCAGCACCTCCGTTGAAGATACTATTATAGTTTGTTTCCATACTTACTCTTTTATTTATTCCATATTCTTAATTCTTGTTTAGAGTGGTAAATGGATTATTTTGGATTTATTTAATGCAAAGGATTACTTTTATCTTTAATTAATTTTCAAAGCTTTATTTTATTTAATTTATCATGTCTTCTTCTTATATTCTTATGAGTGTTACATTCATGTCAATGGAGTAGATCCCCTACTTGACATGGGGGTTGATTAGGAGGAGACACTTGAGTTGGAAGGCTTAAGTGATGGTTAAATTGGAAGTTGTTGGCTAATTCTGTATTTACTAACGCTAGACCTTCCCAAGGGAGAGGACTAGGATTTGCGAATAAGAGTTAGCTCAATCACTTGACTTTCCTTTATTTAGTAAGGGTTAACTAAGTTAAAATAACAACCTTTTTATACTACACTTGAGAGAATTCCAATAAGGATAGAAATTCCAATTAATCATTCCCCCAGTTAAGGCTTTTTATTTAGAATATTATAAACCTCTTTTAATTTTCATTGCACTAAATTACAATTGTTTATTTTTTGTTACTCAATTCTCAAAACTCTCGGAAAACTTCTGATTAATAAATTAGCACTATTTCTAGCAACTCGTTGGGAGACGACCTGTGACTCATACTCCCAGTATTTTTATTTTAATTTTTTTGTGACAACTGTTCTAAATTGACGAGGCGGATTTTTGCTGGTTAAGAGCTATACTCGCAACGCTGTTTTATTATATTATAATATCTTAATTGGTCTAACTTCCGCCGCTCATCAATTTTTGGTCCCATTTGACAGTTTGCATGCAGTATCTGAAGTAGTTTCTTGGTATGCACCTGTAGCTAATTATCTAGTTAGCCATACTTTCCCTCCAAATTTTACTAAGCATCAAAGGGACAAGCTGAAAAGCGAGTCTAAATATTATATATGGGATGACCCATACTTATAGAGGTGTGGTGCTGACCAGATAATTAGAAGGTGTGTACCCCAATCAGAGTTCCAGTCCATTTTAGAGGCATGCCACTCTTCTGAGAGTGGAGGACATTTTGGCCCTCAAAGAACAGCTAGAAAAATCTTAGACTGTGGATTTTGGTGGGCTACTCTTTTTAAAGATGCTGCTGAATTTCGTAAATCTTGTTCCCCATGCCAAAGGTTTGGTAATATATCCAAGAGGGATGAGATGCCTCAACAGATTATGCTTTTCTGTGAAATCTTTGACTTCATGGGTCCATTTCCAAACTCTAATGGTTACCTTTATATACTGTTAGCTGTAGATTATGTTTCTAAATGGGTGGAAGCAATTCGTACCCGTACTGATGATGCTAACACTATTGTTTTCTTTGTTAGAAACCATATTATTTGTCGCTTTGGATCACCACGAGCAATCGTGAGTGATCAAGGCACTTACTTTTGTAACAGGAGACTAACAGGATTACTGAAGAAGCATGTGATTGTTCACAAAGTAGCAACAGCTTATCATCCCCAGACCAATGGACAAGTAGAAGTATCTAATAGAGAAATTAAACGTATTCTAAAGAAGATAGTAAAGCCCCATAGGAAGGACTGGAGTGCCAGGCTACAAGATGCACTCTGGGCTTATAGAACAGCGTACAAGACACCCATTGGAATGAGCCCCTTCTGCTTAGTATACGGAAAGGCTTGCCACCTTCCAGTAGAGGTGGAACACAAGGCTTTCTGGGCTGTGAGAGAGTGCAACATGAATTTTGAAGAAGCTGGTGCTGAAAGGAAGCTGCAACTAGCAGAATTGGAGAATCTTCGCCTAGAAGCATATGACAACTCCAGGCGATACAAGGAGAAGATGAAGGCTGTCCATTACAAGCACATAAAAAGGAGAGAATTCAGACCAAGGGAGTTAGTTCTTCTTTATAACTCCAGACTAAGGCTCATACCAGGTAAACTGAGATCAAGATGGGAAGGTCCCTACAAAGTAGAAAAGGCAGAGCTATACGGAGTTTTTCACCTGCATCATCCTTCAAGCTCCAAATTCATGAAGGTCAATGGACATCGCCTAAAGCTCTATCACGGTGAGAAGATTAAGGATCACAAAGAACTAGAAGTCTTCCTCTTGGAAGACCCACCAACAGAACCAGAACGAGCCTGAAGACCGTCCAACTTAAGGACGTAAAAGCAAAGTGCTAGGTGGGAGACAACCCACCATGGTATGATCATTCCGTTTCAGTCTTAATTTTATTTTACTTTTTGTTAATGACTCTTCTCATATTCTCTGCATATAGCCTGCATCTGCATATAAAAAAAATGAACGCGACGCGCAAGCGTTGCTGATGCGTCCGCGTCATAAGTGCTTTCGAAACAAGAAGAAAAGAAGCATAGAGTCATGCGGGAGCGTGGCTGGAGGCGTGCCTTAGGCACAACCATGCCCACGTGAACGCGTCCCTGACGCGTTCGCGTCATTTGAAAAATTAGCCTCCCACGCGTGCGCAAATCGACGTAAAGAGGTGTATGGCAGAGAGTTATGATGGAGTGGGGCTGGAATGATGCTGGAAGCACAAGTCCTATCATGCGAACGCGTGCCCCACGCGTCCGCGTCATTTTCAAAAAGAGGCCATTCACGCATGCGCGTCACCCACGCGCATGCGTGACCCAAAATTTTTGCAAAATACGAACAAAACAAAAAGTTGTGTGTACGCGAGGCTGCACTTGCGCCAATAGCACAGTTCATTTCACGCGAACGTGTCACCCACGCGTCCACGTCATCTGAAAAACACGCCAACCGCGCGAACGCGTGCTCCACGCGTCAACGTCACATGCGACGCACAGCTTACCCAGATCTGCGCCAGATATCTTATCTTTTTCCTTCTTATTTCTTTCTTCTTCCCTTATCCTTCTTTATTCTTTCTCACTTTTTACTTTCTCCCCTCTTCCTTTATCATCATCAAGGTTCTGTTCTTCCCTTTTTACTTTTCCATTATTATTATTATTATTATTGTTTTCTTCTTCTTTTAATTTTTACTTTCATACTCTATGTTTCCTTTTTCTTTCTTTTTCTTTTTACATTATTTTAATTGGTGTTAGAAATTTAATTGGATGATTATTTTCTTCTATCATTGCTTGTGGATTGTTTAGAAGTTGTTTGACAATTATCAATAATTATTTTTGGGTTGTTTGCATGTTCAAATTCAATACTTTCAATAATATATTTATCATGCATGCTAAGTGTTTGTGAAAAAGTCCGTGTGGCATTGTGCACTATTTTTAAATGGTTCTACTACTCTAATGCATGTTTTTCACAAAACCCCTTTTCATATATTATTGATTGAATATAATTGTCAATACAAACAGGTTGTTAGTTTAACAAACTTGATAATCAAATTGGGCATTTAATGCTTGATCTATGCTACTCATGCCTTTGCCAACATGCCAATAAACATCTTGCATCTACTTGCCATCACATGCACTTGCTATATTTCCATTGATGAACTTTTTACATGGAGTCGAGACCATGTGTTAATGACATCCTTCGTTACCGTGCATTGATTATCACTTGTCATGTCCTCTTCGTTGCTCGAACCCTTAGCTTTACATATTACTTTCCTTTTCCTTTTTCAGGATGGCTACCAAAAAGGGTAAAGAGAAAGCTACTCCCAAACCACCAGCAAGGAAAGGAACAAAAAGAGCACTAGTGGTAGAGTCATCTTCAATAGCAGTAAGGCCCTCAACAAAAAGAATCAAGAGGATCATCAAGGTCGATGAAAAAGAAAAAGCCTTTCCAGCAAAGGACACTGCGCGGTTCACTAACTGCTACTGTGAGCAGATGTTCCCTATCCTGGAGGAGAGAAACTATAATAATGAATACCTTCTCGTCCTCCCGACTAACATTATTGAATTTTTTGAGCCCCGAATTTAACGAAGACAATGGGAATTCCTACGGAGATAGCCACGGCAGGTTAACTTTTCATGGGTAGTTGAATTCTACTCCAATTTTCACATGCCAACCGTGCAGTCTGTCTATGTCCGTCAGAAGTAAGTTCCCATAACTGAAGAGGCCATTCAAAAAGCTTTAGATCGTTTCCCTGCTCCAGAAGGATTGGACGCATTCCAAGAAGCCTCATTCAAACGCCAGACATACCAATTTGACTGGGACGCCGTTCTCAGAGTTATAGCACAACCTGGCAGCAGATGGATCTATGGATACCATCGATCCCAACCTAAGGGAATATTGGCTTCAGCACTCACCTTGGAGGCTCCAGTATGGGCACAGATTATGTCCCATTACATTTTTTCGAGCACTCACGAGCCCTCCTTCACTGCAGACATGGCTGTTCTACTCTGGTGTATCCTTACAGACCAGCACCTCAATTTACCAAGACACATTCGGCATGCTATGGGACACGTACAAATTGCAGGAAACCTACCTTTTCCCGCCTTGGTTTCAGATCTAGTCTCAGCAGCTGGAGTCTCCTACAGAGCTGGGGACACCAAGGCCATGATTCCATGGGATGATCAGTACGTCCCTAACGGGAAGTATATCAGACCTCCAGCAGCCACTATCAACCGGAGCACAGAACCAGCGGAAGATATCCCTTCTCCTTCCATATCACAAGCACCTTCAACAAACTAACTGCTCCATTAGATACTTGAGAAGTTAGACCAGCTTAACCGAAAAGGAAAGCAAAGGGAGTGCCGTAACAAGCGCCGATTTACATACCTTAAGGAGCTGCTTGTTGGTAACCACCCACCCGAAGAAAATCCAGACACCCCGGACTCCACTTCATTTACCAGCACAGGGAGCCATGATGGCCCCAATTGTGGAGATGCTGCTACCAGTCCCCCTTTGTTCCTTGCTAATGGTACCGAGGATGGTGCAAAGCTTTAAGTGTGGGGAGGTCGGTCAGTACCTGACTTCCGGAGGTAATTTCTCTTCCTTAACACCAATAGAATAGGATATTTATTTATTTTTCTTTTGTTTAAGAAAGGATAAATTGCATAGTAATAGGTAATTGCATGCATATTCTAATTGGTTGAAAAATAATATGTTTCTTTTTAAGACCCTATTTCTGAACATTTTCACTAATTTAAATCAAAACCTTTGTGTTAAACTTGTTTGAAGATTGAAATTGGAACATAAATGATAGCTAAGAACACACAACCTGTGAGACTTGAGCTTAATTACATGGTTACATTATTTAACCATAATATTTTATTCTTGTGTGTTTTCTTCTCTATGATTGTAATCTTTATTTTGTTCCATCCTATATGTCCAATGTTTAATGTGTTATATGCATGCATATGATTGAGGCCATTATTTTATTAGCTCACTTATCCTAAATAGCCTACCCTTCCATTTACCTTTGTTAGCCACTTTGAGCCTTTTAATCCCATTTGTTCTATATTTTACCACATCACTAACCTTAAGCAGAAAAACAAGTAATACCCCAAATTGAATCTTTGGTTAGCTTAAGATAGAGATTGTGTGTCAATAAAGTGTGGGAAAGCCGTGGGAACATGGGTTAACAAGGGAATGTGTTATGTTTTTACATTGATGAATTAATTGAGAATTTGGGTACCTACTCATGTGAGACTAGAAAATCAAAAATTCAGGTGCGTTGATAATATTATGTATATTTTTATGCTTCAAAAAAAAAGAAAAAAAATCAAAAAAATAAAAAAAATCAAAAAAATATTCAAGTAATTAAGTAATTAAATAAATGAATAAGGGGACAAAATTACCCCAATGCTAAGCAAGTTAATGAAAAGATCAATGCATGTGTGATACAAAGTTAAGAGAAAAGTTGATGCATGAGTATGTGATACAAAAGTGGAAAAATTTTGGGGAGCTAGGCATGATTCTAAAAATATAAGGAGTATATGTATAGGTAAGAGCTTAGGTTAATCAAGGATTCAATTTATAACTCACTTAGCCATATATATACCCTCACTTTTACCTTAGCCCCATTACAACCTTGAAAAGACTTCGTGATGTTTGCATTGGTACATTAAATATTTGTTGATTGGTTAGGTGAAGAACAAAGTTTAGAAAGCATGACTAGGGAAGAGTAGAGTGATTACCCTATACACTTGAGAGATTAGAGTGCACATACACTACTAGTACGGGTTCAATGCTTAATTCTATGTTCCCTGCTCTCATGAGCTGTCTTCCTATAAGTTTAATTGTTTTTACTGTATAAATTTTAATTAGTGATATTTGATTTATATTTGTCTTGAAGAACTTATTTACTTTTAACCAAGTAGGCAAAATCATTTTAGCATATAGTTGTATTCATATACATAGGTTGCATTGCATTGCACGAGTCTTACTTTTCGCTACTCATTTATTTTATCTCCTTAAGCTAAGCATGAGGACACGCTAATGTTTAAGTGTGGGAAGGTTGATAAACCACTATTTTATGGTTCATCTTGTGTTTAATTGAGTGGTTTTTATTAATTCTTTACCCACTTATTCATATGAATTGCATGATTTTACAATTTCTTCCTAAGTTTGTTCTATGGTTGAAAACTTGCTTCCTAGAGATCTTTAATTTGTATATTTTAATTCTCCTTTATACCATTCGATGCCGTGATCCGTGTGCTAAGTGTTTCAGGCTTTATAGGGCAGGAATGGCTTAGAGAATGGAGAGGAAGCTTACAAAAATGGAAGGAACACAAGAAAAATGCAGTGACACGTGTGCGTGCCTGACGCGTACGCGTGGAATGGAGTTCTGCAAGATGACGCGGACGCGTGGATGATGCGTACGCGTGACAAGGAAATTCTCCAAATGACGCGCACGCGTGACTGACGCGTACGAATGACCTGCGCGATCTGCAAAATTAACAGAAAATGCTGGGGGCGATTTCGGGCCGCGTTTTGACCCAGTTTTTGGCCCAGAAATACAGAATAAAGCTAGGGAACACACAGAGACATACACATTCACATATTCTCATTAGGATAGTTTTAGGTTTTTATATCTGAATCTAGAGAGAAACTACTGTTCCTCTAGGTTCTCTTTACATTCATAGTTTATCAAGTTTATTGCTTTTGCTTTGGATATTGAAGAGTCATCACCTCCATTGAAGATACTATTCTAGTTTGTTTCCATACTTACTCTTTTATTTATTCCATATTCTTAATTCTTGTTTAGAGTGGTGATGAGCGGATAATTTATACGCTTTTTGGTATTATTTTTAGTATGTTTTTAGTATATTTTTGTTAGTTTTTATTATGTTTTTATTAGTTTTTAAATAAAAATCACTCTTCTAGACTTTACTATGAGTTTGTGTGTTTTTCTGTGATTTCAGGTATTTTCTGGCTGAAATTGAGGGACCTGAGCAAAAATCTGATTCAGAGGCTGAAAAAGGACTGCAGATGCTGTTGGATTCTGACCTCCTTACACTCAAAGTGGATTTTCTGGAGCTACAGAAGCCCAATTGGAGCGCTCTCAATTGCGTTGGAAAGTAGACATCCTGGCTTTCCAGCAATATATAAGTCTATACTTTGTCTGAGATTTGATGGCCCAAACCGGTGTTCCAAGTCAGCTCAATAATTCTGGCGTTTAACTCCAAAACTGGCACAAAAGCTGGAGTTAAACGCCCAAACTGGCACAAAAGCTGGCGTTTAACTCCAAGAAAAGTCTCTACATGAAAATACTTCAATGCTCAGCCCAAGCACACACCAAGTGGGCCCGGAAGAAGATTTCTGTATTAATTACTGATTTTTGTAAACCCTAGGCTACTAGTTCTCTATAAATAGGACCTTTTGCTATTACACTTTTTGGACACCTTTCATATACTTTCATAGTTCTTTTCACGTTTGGGGGCTGGCCTCACGGCCATGCCTGGACCTTGTGCTTATGTATTCTCAACGGTGGAGTTTCTACACACCATAGATTAAGGTGTGGAGCTCTGCTGTTCCTCATGAATTAATGCAATTACTACTATTTTTCTATTCAATTCACGCCTACTTCTTCTCTAAGATATCACTTGTTCTTCAAATTGATGAATGTGATGATCCATGACACTCATCATCCTTCTCACCTATGAATGCGTGACTGACAACCACTTCCGTTCTACCTTCGATCGAGTGCATATCTCTTGGGTTTTTAATCTAAGATTGGAACCTTCGTGGTATAGGTTAGAATTATGGCGGCCATTCCTGAGATCCGGAATGTCTAAACCTTGTTTGTGGTATTCTGAGTAGGATCTGGGAAGGGATGACTGTGACGAGCTTCAAACTCGCGATTGTGGGGCGTGTGACAGACGCAAAAGGATCAATGGATCCTATTCCGACATGATCGAGAACCGACAGCTGATTAGCCGATATTGTGACAGAGCATGAGGACCATTTTCACTGAGAGGATGGGATGTAGCCATTGACAACGGTGATGCCCAACATAAAGCTTGCCATGGAAAGGAGTATGAATGATTGGAAGAAGGCAATAGGAAAGCAGAGGTTCAAGGGGAACAAAGCATCTTCATACGCTTATCTGAAATCCAGCAATGAATTACATAAGTATCTCTATCTTTATTTTATGTTTATTTTCATCACCTTAAACTCCATAACCATTTGAATCCGCCTGACTGAGATTTACAAGATGACCATAGCTTGCTTCAAGCCGACAATCTCCGTGGGATCGACCCTTACTCACGTAAGGTTTATTACTTGGACGACCCAGTGCACTTGCTGGTTAGTTGTGCGGAATTGTGACAAAGTGTGATTCACGTTTAAGAGCTCCAAGTCCTTTGGCGCCATTGTTGATGATCACAATTTCGTGCACCAAGTTTTTGGCGCTGTTGCCGGGGACCGAACGAATGAACGAACAATAATTTCGCATTTGTTTCCGGCAACAACACCAAGTTTTTGGCGCCGTTGCCGGGGATTGTTCGAGTTTGGACAACTGACGTTTCATCTTGTTGCTTAGATTAGGTACTTTTCAGAATTTTTAAAAATGAATTCTAGAGTTTCAAGGTGATGTTCCTATCATCACAAAAGCTGATTGACTCCCATCAATTTAGCTATTGAATGTAATGTCCTGCTGAAGCTTGGCCAAACATGTCTAATCTTTTTAGACTGAAGCTTTAGACTAACATTGCATGATTCCTGGAATTCTTATTAAAAGTTTTGATTCTCTTTATTTTCTTTTCCATATAATTTTCGAAAATCACAAAATTTTTTTTTTTAAAAAAACCATAAAAATCAAAAAAATATTTCTTGTTTGAGTCTAGTATCAATTTTTAAGTTTGGTGTCAATTGCATGTTTCTGTTCTTCTTGCATTTTTCGAATTCATGCATGTTCTTCATTGATCTTCAAGTTGTTCTTGATGATTTCATTGCTCTGATCTTTAAATTCTCTTGTTTTGTGTGTCTTGTTGTTTCTCATATGCATTTTCAATTTGTTAGTGCCTCTTATATGAAAATTTTTAAGTTTGGTGTCCTGCATGCATTGTTTATTTTATCTTAGTTGCATTCTTATTGTTTCTCATCATTAAAAATTCAAAAATATTTTCAAAAATTATGTCTTTTCAAGTCAATAATACAGAGAATTGAAGATTCAGAACATTCAGTAGAGGAATCAAACAGAAAAAGCTGGGCGTTCAAAACGCCCAGTGAAGAAGGAAAACTGGCGTTTAAACGCCAGCCAGGGTACCTGGCTGGGCGTTTAACGCCCAAAAAGGTAGAGATTTGGGCGTTAAACGCCAGAATGGGCACCATTCTGGGCGTTTAACGCCAGGATGACACTAGAGGGAAGATTTTGTTTTTAATTCACATTTTTTTTCAAGTTTTCAAAATTTTTCAAAATCAAGTCTTTTTCAAATCATATCTTTTCAATCATATCTCTTTCAAAATCAATTTCTTTCCATTTTATACTTATTTTTTTTAAATCCTTGCTTCAATTAAAGATTTACTTCAAAATTTTCAAGTTGTTACTTGCCTATTAAGAAAGGATCAAACTTTAAATTTTAGAATCATATCTTTTAATTTCTTGTTAGTCAAGTAATCAACTTTAATTTTAAAAACTTTTTTTTATAAAATTGATTTTCAATCATATCTTTTCAAACATATCTTTTCAATCACATCTTTTTCAAAATCAATTTTTTAATCAAATCTTTTTCTAATTTCAAAATCTTTTTCAAAAATCACTTTATTTCTTTCCTAATCTTAGTTTTCGAAAATCTCAATCAAATTTTCAAAATTTTTTTTAATCTTTTAAATTTCGAAAATTCTTCTCCTCTTTTCAATCCTTCTATTTAAAGGACTGAGACTCCTCATCAAGGTGCAATTCGAACTCTATCCCTCTTGATAAAGTTCGAATTCCCTCTTCTCCACCTCCTCCTTTTATTCTTCTTTTCCTCTGCACCTCAAAGAATCTCTATACTGTGACATAGAATATTCCATACTTTCTTGTTCTCTTCTCTTTCATATGAGCAGGAACAAAGATAAAGGCATACTTGTTCAAGCTGATCCTGAACCTGAAAGGACCTTAAAGAGAAAGCTAAGAGAAGCTAAAGCACAATTCTCTTTAGAGGGCCTAACAGAGCTGTTCAAGGAAGAAGAAGTCATGGCAGCCGAAAATAACAATGCCAACAATGCAAGGAAGGTGCTTGGTGACTTTACTGCACCTACTCCTGACTTCTATGGGAGAAGCATCTCTATCCCTGCCATTGGAGAAAACAACTTGAGCTTAAGCCTCAATTAGTTTCTCTAATGCAACAGAATTGCAAGTTTCATGGACTTCCATTGGAAGATCCTCATCAGTTCTTAGCTGAGTTCTTGCAAATCTGTGATACTGTCAAAACCAATGTGGTTGACCCTAAAGTCTACAAACTTATGCTTTTTCCTTTTGCTGTAAGAGACAGAGCTAGGACATGGTTGGATTCACAACCTAAGGAAAGCCTGAACTCTTGGGAAAAGCTAGTCAATGCCTTCTTGGCAAAGTTCTTTCCATATCAAAAATTGAGCAAGCTTAGAGTGGAAGTCCAAACCTTTAGACAAAAGGATGGTGAATCCCTCTATGAAGCTTGGGAGAGATACAAGAAATTGATCAGAAGGTGCCCTTCTGACATGCTTTCAGAATGGAGCATCATAGGAATCTTCTATGATGGTCTGTCTGAACTATCCAAGATGTCATTGGATAGCTCTGCTAGAGGATCTCTTCATCTGAAGAAGACGCCTGCAGAAGCTCAAGAACTCATTGAAATGGTTGCAAATAACCAATTCATGTACACCTCTGAAAGGAGTTCTTGAGATTGATACTCTGAATGCCATATTAGCTCAGAATAAAATATTGACCCAACAAGTCAATATGATTTCTCAGAGTCAGTCTGAAATACAAGCAGCAACAGGCAGTACTAAGGAAGCTTCCTCTGAAGAAGAAGCTTATGATCCTGAGAACCCAGCAATGGAAGAGGTGAATTACATGGGACAATCCTATGGAAACACCTATAATCCTTCATGGAGAAATCATCCAAATCTCTCATGGAAGGATCAACAGAGACTTCAACAAGGTTTCAACAACAACAATGGTGGAAGAAACAGGTTTAGCAATAGCAAGCCTTTTCCATCATCTTCTCAGCAACAGACAGAGAATGCTAAGCAAAGCCACTCTGACTTAGCAACCATTGTCTCTGATCTAATCAAAACCACTCAAAGTTTCATGACTGAAACAAGGTCCTCCATTAGAAATTTGGAGGCATAATTGGGTCAGCTGAGTAAGAAAATTACTGAACTCCCTCCTAGCACTCTTCCAAGCAATATAGAAGAGAATCCAAAAAGAGAGTGCAAGGCCATAACCACATCTCACATGGCCAAACATGGAGACGAGGAAGAGGCAGTGATTCCCACTGAAAAAGACCTCAATGGACATCCACTGACCTCCATGGAATTCCCTAATGAGGAACCATGGGAATCTAAGGCTCAGACTGAGACCATAGAGATTCTATTAAATTTACTTCTGCCATTCATGAGCTCTGATGAGTATTCTTCCTCTGAAGAGGATGAAGATGTCACTGAAGAGCAAGTTGCTAAGTACCTTGGAGCAATCATGAAGCTAAATGCCAAGTTATTTGGTAATGAGACTTGGGAGAATGAACCTCCATTGCTCATCAAAGAACTGGATGACTTGACTAGGCAGAGATTACCTCAAAAGATACAAGACCCTGGAAAGTTCTCAATCCCTTGTACCATAGGCACCATGACCTTTGAGAAGGCTTTGTGTGACCTAGGATCAAGCATAAACCTTATGCCTCTCTCTGTAATGAAAAAGCTAGGGATCATTGAGGTACAAGCTGCTAGAATCTCACTGGAGATGGTAGACAATTCAAAGAAACAAGCTTATGGACTTGTAGAGGATGTCTTGGTAAAGGTTGAAGACCATTACATCCCTGCTAATTTCATAGTCCTAAAGACTAGGAAGTGTATGGATGAATCCATCATCCTTGGCAGACCCTTCCTAGCCACAGCAAAAGCTGTGATTGATGTTGACAGAGGAGAATTGATCATTCAAGTGAATGGAGACTCCCTTGTGTTTAAAGCTCAAGGATATCCCTCTGTCACCATGGAGAGGAAGCACGAAGAGCTTCTCTCAATACAGAGTCAAACAGAGCCCCTATAGTCAAACTCTAAGTTTGGTGTTGGGAGGCCACAACCAAACTCTAAGTTTGGTGTTGAACCCCCACATTCAAACTCTAAGTTTGGTGTTGGGAGGTTCCAACATTGCTCTGAACATCTGTGAGGCTCCATGAGAGTCCACTGTCAAGATATTGATATTAAAGAAGCGCTTGTTGGGAGGCAACCCAATCTTTACTTATCTATATTAAATTTCTATTTTCTATTGTTATTTTATGTTTTTTTTTGTAGGTTGATGATCATGTGAAGTCACAAAAATAATTGAAAAAGCAAAAACAAAGTGAAAAACAGAATGAAAAATATAACACCCTGGAGGAGACAGTTACTGGCGTTTAAATGCCAGTAAAGGTAGCAGAATGGGCGTTAAACCCCCAGTCTGGCACCATTCTGGGCGTTTAACGCCAGAAAAGGGCACCAGACTGGCATTTAACGCCAGGAATGGGTAAGAAGCTGGTGTTAAACGCCATAAATGGGCAGCAGCCTGGCGTTTAACGCCAAGATTGGCAGAAAGGGGCGTTTTGCACGCCACTTGGTGTAGGGATGAGATATCCTTGACACCTCAGGATCTGTGGACCCCACAGGATTCCCACCTACCCCACCACTCTCTCTCTTCTTCACCCATTCACCAATCACCTCAATACCTCTTCCCCAAAAACCCCTCACCTATCAAATCCCACCATTCTCTTCACCACTCACATCCATCCTTCATAAAACCCCACCTACCTCACCATCCAAATTCAAACCACTTTCCCTCCCAAACCCACCCTCTATAGCCGAACCATACACCCCCCTCACCCCTATATAAACTCATCTTCACTCCTTCATTTTCACACAACCTAAACACCAATTCTCCCCCTTGGCCGAAATACAAAGCCCACTCTATCTCCTCTATTTCTTCTTCTTCTACTCTCTTCTTTCTTCTTTTACTCGAGGACGAGCAACCTTCTAAGTTTGGTGTGGTAAAAGCTAAAACTTTTTGTTTTTCCATAACCATTTATGGCACCAAAGGCCGGAGAAACCTCTAGAAAGAGGAAAGGGAAGGCAAAAGCTTCCACCTCCGGGTCATGGGAGATGGAGAGATTCCTCTCAAGGGTGCATCAAGACCACTTCTATGAAGTTGTAGCCAAGAAGAAAGTAATCCCCGAGGTCCCTTTCAAACTCAAAAAGAATGAGTATCTGGAGATCCGACATGAGATCCGAAGAAGAGGTTGGAAAGTTCTCACCAACCCCATTCAACAAATCGGGATCTTAATGGTTCAAGAGTTCTATGCCAATGCATGGATCACCAAGAACCATGATCAAAGTGTGAACCCGGACCCCAAGAATTGGCTTACAATGGTCCGAGGGAAATACTTGGATTTTAGTCCGGAAAATGTAAGGTTGGAATTCAACTTGCCTATGATGCAAGGAGATGCACACCCCTACACTAGAAGGGTCAACTTTGATCAAAGGTTGGACCAAGTCCTCATGGACATATGTGAAGAGGGCGCTCAATGGAAGAGAGATTCAAGAGGGAAGCCGGTTCAACTAAAAAGGCATGACCCCAAGCCCGTGGCTAGGGGATGGTTGGAGTTCATCCAACGCTTAATCATTCCCACTAGCAACCGGTCCGAAGCTACTATAGACCGGGCTATCATGATACATAGCATCATGATTAGAGAAGAAGTGGAAGTTCATGAGGTTATATCCCAAGAACTCTACAAGGTGGCGGACAAGTCCTCCACTATGGCAAGGTTAGCCTTCCCTCATCTCATTTGTCACCTCTGTAATTCGGCTGGAATTGACATAGAGGAAGACATCTTCATTGATGAGGACAAGCCCATCACTAAGAAAAGGATGGAGCAAACAAGAGATCCCACTCATGGACAAGAGCATGAGGAATTTCCTCATCATGAAATCCCTGAGATACCTCAAGGGATGCATTTTCCTCCACAAAACTATTGGGAGCAAATCAACACCTCCCTAGGAGAATTAAGTTCCAACATGGGACAACTAAGGGTGGAGCACCAAGAGCATTCCATCCTCCTCCATGAAATTAGAGAAGATCAAAGAACCATGAGAGAGGAGCAACAAAGGCAAGGAAGAGACATTGAGGAGCTCAAGCACTCCATAAGATCCTCAAGAGGAAGAACAAGCCGCCATCACTAAGGTGGACCCGTTCTTTAATTTCCTTGTTCTTTATTTTCTGTTTTTCAAAAATTGTGCTCTATGTTTATTTATGTTTGTGTCTTTATTACATGATCATTAGTGTCTAAGTGTCTATGCCTTAAAGCTATGAAAATGAATCCATCACCTTTCTTAAATGAAAAATGTTTTTAATTGAAAAAGAAAAAGAAGTGCATGAATTTCAAATTTTAAAACAGTTTAATTATCTTGATGTGGTGGCAATACTATTGTTCTTCTGAATGAATGCTTGAACAGTGCATATTTTTGAATTTGATTTTTTATGAATGTTAAAATTGTTGGCTCTTGAAGGAATGATGGGAAAAGGAGAAATGTTATTTGATAATCTGAAAAATCATAAAATTGATTCTTGAAGCAAGAAAAAGCAGTGAAAAGCTTGCAGAAAAAGGATATATGCAAAAAAAAAAAAAGAAGAAAGAAAAAGAAAAGCAAGCAGAAAAAGCCAATACCCCTTTAAACAAAAAGGCAAGGGTGATAAAAAGGATCCAAAGCTTTGAGCATCAGTGGATAGGAGGGCCCACAGGAATAAAATCCTGGCCTAAGCGGCTAAACCAAGCTGTCCCTAACCATGTGCTTGTGGCGTGAAGGTGTCAAGTGAAAACTTGAGACTGAGCGGTTAAAGTCGAGGTCCAAAGCAAAAAGAAGAGTGTGCTTAAGAACCCTGAACACCTCTAATTGGGGACTCTAGCAAAGCTGAGTCACAATCTGAAAAGGTTCACCCAGTTATGTGTTTGTGGCATTTATGTATCCAGTGGTAATACTGGAAAACAAAGTTCTTAGGGCCACGGCCAAGACTCATAAAGTAGCTGTGTTCAAGAATCAACATACTTAACTAGGAGAATCAATAACACTATCTGGATTCTGAGTTCCTATAGAAGCCAATCATTCTGAACTTCAAAGGATAAAGTGAGATGCCAAAACTGTTCAGAAGCAAAAAGCTAAAAGCCCCGCTCATCTAATTAATACTGATCTTCATAGATATTTTTGGAATTCATTGTATATTCTCTTCTTTTATCCTATTTAATTTTCAGTTGCTTGGGGATAAGCAACAATTTAAGTTTGGTGTTGTGATGAGCGGATAATTTATACGCTTTTTGGCATTGTTTTCAGTATGTTTTTAGTATATTTTAGTTAGTTTTTATTATGTTTTTATTAGTTTTTAAATAAAAATCACTCTTCTGGACTTTACTATGAGTTTGTGTATTTTTCTGTGATTTCAGGTATTTTCTGGCTGAAATTGAGGGACCTGAGCAAAAATCTGATTCAGAGGCTGAAAAAGGACTGCAGATGCTGTTGGATTCTGACCTCCCTGCACTCAAAGTGGATTTTATGGAGCTACATAAGCCCCATTGGCGCGCTCTCAATTGTGTTGGAAAGTAGACATCCTGGGCTTTCTAGCAATATATAATAGTCTATACTTTGTTCGAGATTTGATGGCCCAAACCGGCGTTCCAAGTCAGCTCAAGAATTCTGGCGTTAACTCCAAAACTGGCACAAAAGCTGGAGTTAAACGCCCAAACTGGCACAAAAGCTGGCGTTTAACTGCAAGAAAAGTCTCTATACGAAAATGCTTCAATGCTCAGCCCAAGCACACACCAAGTGGGCCCGGAAGAAGATTTCTGCATTAATTACTAATTTTTGTAAACCCTAGGCTACTAGTTCTCTATAAATATGACCTTTTTCTATTACACTTTTTGGACACATTTCATATACTTTCATAGTTCTTTTCACATTTGGGGGCTGGCCTCACGGCCATGCCTGGACCTTGTTCTTATGTATTCTCAATGGTGGAGTTTCTACACACCATAGATTAAGGTGTGGAGCTCTGCTGTTCCTCATGAATTAATGCAATTACTACTGTTTTTCTATTCAATTCACGCCTACTTCTTCTCTAAGATATCACTTGTTCTTCAACTTGATGAATGTGATGATCCGTGACACTCATCATCATTCTCACCTATGAACGCGTGACTGACAACCACTTCCGTTCTACCTTCGATTGAGTGCATATCTCTTGGGTTTCTAATCTAAGATTGGAACATTCGTGGTATAGGCTAGAATTATGGCGGCCATTCCTGATATCCGGAATGTCTAAACCTTGTCTGTGGTATTATGAGTAGGATCTGGGAAGGGATGACTGTGACGAGCTTCAAACTCACGATTGTGGGGTGTGTGACAGACACAAAGGATCAATGGATCCTATTCTGACATGATCGAGAACCGACAACTGATTAGCCGATGTTGTGATAGAGCATCAGGACCATTTTCACTGAGAGGACGGGATGTAGCCATTGACAACGGTGATGCCCAACATAAAGCTTGCCATGGAAGGGAGTATGAATGATTGGAAGAAGGCAATAGGAAAGCAGAGGTTCAAGGGGTACAAAGCATCTTCATACGCTTATCTGAAATCCAGCAATGAATTACATAAGTATCTCTATCTTTATTTTATGTTTATTTTCATCACCGTAAACTCCATAACCATTTGAATCCGCCTGACTGAGATTTACAAGATGACCATAGCTTGCTTCAAGCCGACAATCTCCGTGGGATCGACCCTTACTCACGTAAGGTTTATTACTTGGACGACTCAGTGCACTTGCTGGTTAGTTGTGCGGAATTGTGACAAAGTGTGATTCACGTTTAAGAGCTCCAAGTCCTTTGGCGCCATTGTTGATGATCACAATTTCGTGCACCAAGTGGTAATTGGATTATTTTGGATTTATTTAATGCAAATGATTACTTTTATCTTTAATTAATTTTCAAAGTTTTATTTTATTTAATTTATCATGTCTTCTTCTTATATTCTTATGAGTGTTTACATTCATGTCAATGGATTAGATTCCCTACTTGACATGGGGGTTGATTAGGAGGAGACACTTGAGTTGGAAGGCTTAAGTGATGGTTAAATTGGAAGTTGTTGGCTAATTCTGTATTTACTAACGCTAGACCTTCCCAAGGGAGAGGACTAGGATTTGCAAATAAGAGTTAGCTCAATTACTTGACTTTCCTTTATTTAGTAAGGGTTAACTAAGTGAAAATAACAACCTTTTTATACTACACTTGAGAGAATTCCAACAAGGATAGAACTTCCAATTAATCATTCCCCCAGTCAAGGCTTTTTATTTAGAATATTATAAACCTCTTTTAATTTTTATTGCACTAAATTACAATTGTTTATTTTCTATTACTCAATTCTCAAAACTCTCGAAAAAATCCTGATTAATAAATTAGCACCCTTTCTAGCAACTTGTTGGGAGACAACTTGGGACTCATACTCCCAGCATTTTTATTCTAAATTTTTTTGTGACAACCTTTCTAAATTGACGAGGCAGATTTTTGCTGGTTAAGAGCTATACTTGCAACGCTATTTTATTATATTATAATCTCTTAATTGGTCTAACTTCCGCCGCTCGTCAAGCACCATATCTCGGGGTTCCCAATTATGATTCTGAAAGGCGACATCTCCATGGAGATGTGTCGGGTTGGCAGTTGAATCGAGAACATGATATCACAGCCAATAGGACAGGCATTCATCATTTGCATTTTCTATCTATTTGTTTGCTTTGCTGACTTGTAATTGTATCCCTAATTGAATAACATGCCTATTTGCTTACTTGAATTACTTGCCTTATATGCTTCTATTTGTGTTTTACTTGCATTGTAATTAAGTGTGATTTCTACTAGGATTGAGGAGGTTCGGAAGGCAGTGGCGATGGGATCGCATGGAGGATAGGTTGGCGAAGGCTGTGGGACAGCGGTGTTTGGTTAGAATAGAAATCCCCTAAGATAGAGTACCCTGTTTATTTATGTTAAGATGTATATAATTATGCCTTATTGTTTTAGTATGCCTAAGATGAATCTTGTGATGGATATGAAGTCTAGGATTGCCTTTGGCGTCCCGGGGTCTTATATCCTACATTACTGGGCACTGTTACCATACTGAGAACCTCCGGTTCTCATACCATATTTCTGTTGTATTTTTTAGATGCAGGTCGTAACCCACCTCGGTGAGTTGCTTGGATGGTGACAGAAGTGGAGGATCCTGTTTCTCTTGGAGTCCTTTTGATTTATTTTGTCTATATATCTCTCACTTTTGTACTTTGCTTTTGCTTAAAGGCTTGTATTGAGAGAGAAAAACTTGTATAAGCTGATTTTACTGTCTGGTTTTTGTATAGTCTGTGTATAGCTAGCCGGCTTAAACTCTGCGAGCCGTGGCTAGATTTTCATGATATTATACTATTATCTTTTGCTATATCTTGTCTATATCTTGTGCTTTAAGTTAATAGCTTCGTCAGTACGTTTTGTGCTTTTCAAATCTTGTTTTTGAGCTATATCCTTCATCGGGCTTCTAGATATTATTAATTCTTTCAATATATTATATGTATGAGCTTAGAACTGTCGTAATCTCTGATTAACCTTTGCTTTACGACGCGAGGTAAAGCTTAGGCTAATTAGGGTATTACATCCTCCCCTCAACCTAGGAGGTTTAGAAACTCATACTGATAGAAAATACAATGATAAATGTGTAAAGTGTGCATCCCCCCTTGATGAGAGGTATAAAAGTCTTTAAATACTAAACTAATGACTAAGGATTATATTAAGAAGGGAAAAACAGTCTTTTAGTGCTAAAATCCACTTCTTGGGCCCACTTGGTGAGTGTTTGGGATGAACTTTGATGAGATCCACGTGCTAGGAGGCTCTAGAGCGTTGAACGCTGGCTAGGGGGTCCTCTTTGGGTGTTTGGACACTTGGTCTCCTCCTTTGGGCGCTGGACTCCTGGAGCGGGGCAGGAGGCTGGCATTGGACGCCAATTTTGGGCCTTCAATTCTGAAGCAAAGTATGGATTATTATACATTGCTGGAAAGTTCTGGAAGACAGCTTTCCATATCTATTGAGAACGCTCCATTTGGACTTCTGTAGCTCCAGAAAAGCTCTTTCGAGTGCAAGGAGGTCAGATCCAGACAGCATCTGCAGTGCTTTCTCTGTCTGTGATGAGCGGATATTTTATACACTTTTTGGGGTTAATTTCATATAGTTTTTAGTATGTTTTAGTTATTTTTTAGTTTATTTTCATTAGTTTCTAGGAAAAATTCATATTTCTGGACTTTACTATGAGTTTGTGTGTTTTTCTGTAATTTCAGGTATTTTCTGGCTGAAATTGAGGGAGCTGAGCAGAAATCTGATTCAAGCCGAAAAAGAACTGCTGATGCTGTTGGATTCTGACTTCCCTGTACTCAAAGTGGATTTTCTAGAGCTACAGAACTCCAAATGGCGCGCTTCCAATTGCGTTGGAAAGTAGACATCCAGGGCTTTCCAGAAATATATAATAGTTCATACTTTACTCAAGGATAGATGACGTAAACTGGCGTTCAACGCCAGTTCCATGCTGTAGTCTGGCGTCCAGCGCCAGAAACAAGTTACAAAGTGGAGTTCAACGCCAGAAAAGGATCCAAAGCTGGCGTTGAACACCCAAAACAGCCCTATGCACGTGATTAGCTTAATTCTCAGCCCCAGCACACACCAAGTGGGCCCCAGAAGTGGATTTCTACACCATCTATCATAGTTTGTTCATTTTCTATAAACCTAGGTTACTAGTTTAGTATTTAAACAACTTTTAGAGGTTTATTTCGCACCTCATAACATTTCAGATCTGAACTTTGTATCTTTTGACGGCATGAGTCTCTAAACTCCATTGTTGGGGGTGAGGAGCTCTGCTGTGTCTCGATGAATTAATGCAAGTATTTCTGTTTTCCATTCAACCATGCGCGTTCCAATCTAAGATATCCATTCGCAATTCAATATGAATGTGATGAACGTGACAATCATCATCATTCCTCCACGAACGCGTGCCTGACAACCACTTACGTTCCATCATAGAATGAATGAATATCTCTTAGATCTCTTAATCAGAATCTTCGTGGTATAAGCTAGATTGATGGCAGCATTCAAGAGAATCCGGAAAGTCTAAACCTTGTCTGTGGTATTCCGAGTAGGATTCAGGGATTGAATGACTGTGACGAGCTTCAAACTCGCGAGTGCTGGGCGTAGTGACAGACGCAAAAGGATAGTAAATCCTATTCCGGTACGATTGAGAACCTGCAGATGATTAGCTGTGCGGTGACAGCACATTTGGACCCTTTTCACTGGAAGGATGGATGGTAGCCATTGACAACGGTGATCTACCTACACACAGCTTGCCATAGGAGGACGTGCGTGCGTGAATCAGAAAACAAAGGAAAGCAGAATTTCAGAAGACAAAGCATCTCCAAAACTCCAACATATTCTCCATCATTGCATACAAGTATAATTTGTGTTCTGCCCTTTTATTCCTTGCAATCAAATTTGATAAGTGAATTATTTTATTGTTTTTCCTGACTAAGAGTTACAAGATAACCATAGATTGCTTCAAGCCAACAATCTCCGTGGGATCGACCCTTACTCACGTAAGGTATTACTTGGACGACCCAGTGCACTTGCTGGTTAGTTGTGCGGAATTACATTGTGAAGTAATTTTCGTGCACCAAGTTTTTGGCGCCGTTGCCGGGGATTGTTTGAGTTTGAACAACTGACGGTGAATCTTGTTGCTTAGATTAGGAAAATTTTGTCTTTTGGGTCAGAGTCTTTTATTTTCTTTTCAAAAATTTTTTCAAAAATAATTTTTTCTATTAAATCTCGTGCCAAACTTTAAGTTTGGTGTTTTCTTGTTGATTTTCCTTTGTTTTTCAAAAAATTTATTTTGGTTTTCTAAAAATTTTAAGTTTGGTGTTCTTTCTTCATGTTCTTGTGTTCTTGTGAGTCTTCAAAGTGTTCTTGAGTTTTCCTTGTGTCTTGATCTTAAAATTTTTAAGTTTGGTGTTCCTTGGTGTTTTCCCTCCAAAATTTTTGAAAACAAGGAGCATTAGATCTAAAAATTTTAAATCTTGTGCTATCTTATTGTTTCTCTCTTTCCTCTTTAAATTCAAAAATATCTTTTCTCTCTATTTTTAAAACAAATTTTAGAAATTTATTTTTAAAATTCAGATTTTTTTCAAAATTTAAAATCTTTTTCAAATCATCCTGACCACTCTCCCTCTCCTCATTTTTTCTAAAATCTTCACCTATTTTTATTTATTTTATTTTAATTTATTTTATTTTTGAAATAATTAAATAAATAGATAAATAAATAAAAATAATTTTTTTTTTATTTTACATCATCTCTCTTTCTCCATCATGGATCTAAGTGGAAATGAACAGTCCAGGAGGATTCTGGAGTCATATGCTAACCCCTCTACTGCTTCATATGGGAGTAGTATCTGCATACCCTCCATTGGAGTCAGTAGCTTTGAGTTGAATCCTCAGCTCATTATCATGGTGCAGCAAAGCTGCCAGTATTCCGGTCTTCCACAGGAAGAACCTACAAAGTTTCTGGCACAGGTTTTACAAATTGCTGACACAGTACATGATAAGGAAGTAGATCAGGATGTCTACAGATTATAACTGTTTCCATTTGCTGTAAAAGACCAAGCCAAGAGGTGGTTAAATAACCAACCTAAGGCTAGCATAAGGACATGGAAACAGCTGACAGAAAAATTCCTGAATCAATACTTTCCTCCAAAACGGATGACACAGCTAAGGCTGGACATCCAAGGCTTTAAACAAGGAGATAATGAATCTCTTTATGATGCCTGGGAGAGATACAGAGAGATGCTACGAAAATGCCCCTCTGAAATGTTTTTAGAGTGGGTTCAGTTAGACATCTTCTATTATGGGCTTACAGAAAGAGCTCAGATCTCTCTAGATTACTCAGCTGGTGGATCTATCCACATGAGGAAGACAATTGAAGAAGCTCAAGAGCTCATTGATACAGTTGCTAGAAATTAGCATCTGTACCTAAGCAGTGACCCTTCCATGAAAGAAGAGGCTAAAACAGTAACTGCTGAACTCAGTCCTGTAGAGCAAGCTGCTGAATTCAATCAGCAATTGGATTTTCTAACAAAGCAGTTAGCTGAATTCAAGGATAAACTACAAGAGACAAGGATGGCTAATATAAACATAGAAGTACAATTAAAGCAAACAAAGCAGCAGCTGTCAAAACAAATAACAGAAGAATGCCAAGCAGTTCAATTAAGAAGTGGGAAAGCACTAAATACCCCACTTCAAGGCAGCAGGAAACAAAGAAATGAGCAAACCACCCAAAATCCATCTGAGGATAGTAAGAGCCCAGGGAAAAATAATTTTGGCGCCAAAACGCCAGAAGTTGGGTGGAAGGCTGGCGCTGAACGCCCAGACCATGCTCAGGACTGGCGTTCAACGCCAGAAACAAGCAAGGATCTGGCGTTGAACGCCCAAAAGAAGCACAGTTCTGGCGTTCAAACGCCAGGAACAGATGAGGAGCTGGCGTCTAACGTCACTCCAGCTTCTAATTCTGGCACTCAATTGCCAGTGAGGGATCAAACACACACAAGTGCTGATAACAACCCATCTAAAAAGGCTTCTTCAACCACTTCTGTAGGAAATAAACTTACAGCAACTAAGGTTGAGGAATATAAAGCCAAGATACCTTATCCTCAAAAACTCCGCCAAGAGGAGCAGGATAAGCAATTTTCTCACTTTGCAGATTATCTCAGGACTCTTGAAATAAAGATTCCATTTGCAGAGGCACTTGAGCAAATACCTTCTTATGCCAAGTTCATGAAAGAGATCTTGAGTCATAAGAAGGATTGGAGAGAAACTGAAAGAGTTCTCCTCACTAAAGAATGCAGTGCAGTCATTCTGAAAAGCTTTCCTGAAAAGCTTAAAGACCCTGGGAGTTTTCTGATACCATGCACATTAGAAGGTAATTGCACCAAGACAGCTTTATGTGATCTTGGGGAAAGCATCAACCTAATACCTGCATCCACTATCAGAAAGCTTGGTTTAACTGAAGAAGTTAAACCAACCCGGATATGTCTCCAATTTGCTGATGGCTCCATTAAATACCCATCAGGCGTGATTGAAGACATGATTGTCAGAGTTGGGCCATTCGCCTTTCCCACTGACTTTGTAGTGCTGGAAATGGAGGAGCACAAGAGTGCTACTCTCATTCTAGGAAGACCCTTCCTAGCAACTGGACGAACTCTCATTGATGTCCAACAAGGGGAAATAACCTTGAGAGTCAATGATGATGAGTTTAAGTTAAACGCTGTCAAAGCCATGCAGCATCCAGACACATCAAAAGACTGCATGAAAGTTGATCTTATTGACTCTTTGGTAGAAGAGATTAACATGGTTGTGAGTCTCGAATCAGAGTTGGAGGACATCTTTAAAGATGTTCAGCCTGATTTGGAGGATTCAGAGGAAATGAAAGAGCCTCTGAAATTTCCTCTGGAAGAGGAAAAACCTCCTAAACCCGAGCTCAAACCATTACCACCATCCCTGAAATATGAATTTCTGGGAGAAGGTGACACTTTTCCAGTGATCATAAGCTCTGCTTTAAACCCACAGGAAGAGGAAGCACTTATTCAAGTGCTAAGGACACACAAGACAGCTCTTGGGTGGTCCATAGGTGACCTTAAGGGCATAAGCCCAGCTAGATGCATGCACAAAATCTTATTGGAGGATAATGCTAAACCAGTGGTTCAACCATAGAGGCAGCTAAATCCAGCCATGAAGGAAGTGGTGCAGAAAGAGGTCACCAAATTAATGGAGGCTGGGATTATTTATCCTATTTCCGACAGCCCCTGGGTGAGCCCTGTCCAAGTTGTCCCCAAAAAGGGAGGCATGACAGTGGTTCATAATGAAAAGAATAAACTGGTTTCTACAAGAACAGTTACAGGGTGGCGCATGTGTATTGACTACAGAAGGCTCAATACAGCCACCAGAAAGGATCATTTTCCTTTACCATTCATAGACCAGATGCTAGAAAGACTGGCAGGTCATGATTATTACTGCTTTTTGGATGGCTACTCAGGCTATAACCAGATTGCAGTAGATCCCCAGGATCAAGAGAAAACAACATTCACATGTCCATCTGGAGTGTTTGCTTATAGAAGGATGCCGTTTGGGCTGTGTAATGCGCCTGCAACCTTCCAGAGATGCATGCTCTCCATTTTCTCTGATATGGTGGAAAAATTTCTGGAAGTCTTCATGGATGACTTCTCAGTATATGGAGACTCATTCAGCTCCTGTCTTGATCACCTGAAACTAGTTCTGAAAAGATGCCAAGAGACCAACCTGGTTTTAAACTGGAAAAAGTGTCACTTTATGGTGACTGAAGGGATTGTCCTTGGGCATAAAATTTCAAACAAGGGAATAGAGGTGGATCAAGCAAAAATAGAGGTAATTGAAAAATTACCACCACCTGCCAATGTTAAGGCAATCAGAAGCTTTCTGGGGCAAGCAGGATTCTATAGGAGGTTTATAAAGGATTTTTCAAAAATCGCAAAACCTCTGAGCAATCTGCTAGCTGCTGACACGCCAATTGTGTTTGACACAGAGTGTCTGCAGGTGTTTGAAACGCTGAAAGCCAAGCTGGTCACAGCACCAGTTATTTCTACACCAGACTGGACATTACCATTTGAGCTAATGTGTGATGCTAGTGATCACGCCATTGGTGCAGTACTGGGGCAGAGGCATGACAAGCTTCTGCATGTCATTTATTATGCTAGCCGCGTTTTAAATGATGCCCAGAAAAACTACACAACCACAGAAAAAGAATTGCTTGCAGTGGTTTATGCCATTGACAAGTTTAGATCATACTTGGTAGGATCAAAGGTGATTGTGTATACTGACCATGCTGCTCTTAAATATCTACTCACAAAGCAGGATTCAAAACCCAGGCTCATAAGATGGGTGTTGCTTCTGCAAGATTTTGATATAGAAATAAGAGACAGAAAAGGGACAGAGAACTAAGTGGCTGATCATCTGTCCCGGATAGAGCCAATAAAAGGGACGTCATTCCCCTCTCTTGAAATCTCTAAGACTTTTCCGGATGAGCATTTGTTTGCCATTCAGGAAACACCATGGTTTGCAGACATTGCAAACTACAAAGCTGCAAGGTTCATTCCCAAGGAGTACAGCAGGCAACAAAAGAAAAAATTAATTACTGATGCAAAGTACTACTTGTGGGATGAACCCTATGTCTTTAAGAGATGTGCAGATGGCATAATCCGTAGGTGTGTGCCTAAAGAAGAAGCACAAAGGATCTTATGGCATTGCCATGGGTCACATTATGGAGGTCATTTCGGAGGTGAGCGAACAGCCACCAAGGTCGTCCAATGTGGCTTCTACTGGCCTACACTCTACAAAGATTCCCGAGAGTTTGTACGTAACTGTGACAGTTGCCAGAGAGCTGGTAATTTGCCTCACAGTTACGCCATGCCTCAATAAGGAATCTTGGAGATTGAGTTGTTTGATGTATGGGGTATTGATTTCATGGGGCCTTTCCCACCATCATACTCAAACACTTATATTCTGGTGGCAGTTGACTATGTATCAAAATGGGTTGAGGCCATTGTCACACCCACCAATGATACTAAAACAGTGCTGAAATTCCTCCAGAAACATATATTCAGCAGGTTTGGTGTCTCCAGGGTACTAATCAGTGATGGGGGCACTCACTTTTGCAACAAACAGCTTTACTCTGCCATGGTCCGATATGGGATTCGCCACAAGGTGGCGACTCCATATCATCCACAGACAAATGGGCAAGCTGATGTCTCTCTCACAGAGAACTAAAAAGAATCCTGGAACGGACTGTAAGTACCCGTAGAAAGGATTGGGCACGAAGCTTGGATGATGCTCTGTGGGCTTACAGAACAGCATTCAAGACTCCTATAGGGACCTCTCCATACCAACTTGTGTATGGTAAGGCATGCCACCTGCCCGTGGAACTGGAACATAAAGCCTACTGGGAAACCAGATTCCTAAACTTTGATGCCAAATTAGCTGGAGAAAAAAGATTGCTCCAGCTAAATGAGCTAGAGGAATTCAGATTTACTGCTTTCGAAAATGCCAAGCTTTATAAAGAAAAATAAAAAAAGTGGCATGACAAAAAGCTGTCATCAAGAATCTTTGAACCAGGACAAAAGGTTCTGTTGTTTAACTCTAGGCTCAGGCTATTCCCCGGGAAACTGAATTCCCGGTGGAGGAGACCATATGTGATTACAAGTGTATCACCATATGGTTATGTGGAGCTTCAAGATATTGATTCTGACAAGAAGTTCATTGTTAATGGACAGAGAATCAAGCACTATCTTGAAGGCAATGTTGAGCAAGAGTGCTCAAGGCTGAAGCTAGATTAAAAGCTCAGCAAGGTCCAGTTAAAGACAATAAAGAAGCGCTTGCTAGGAGGCAACCCAGCCATAGGGCATCACTTCCTCTAAGCATTTTGCCCTATTCTTGATTCTATTTGTTTATATAAAGTTCACTGATACTAAGGTAAAGAGTCAATTGTATAAGTTCATAGGGTTACAGAAGGATTCTGCACACAAAACAGAGAAAAAGAGCTCACTGGCAAGAAAACGCCAGTAAAAGTGTATTTTGGGCGTTCAACGCCCAAAAGAACCATCCACTGGGCGTTGAACGCCAGTAAGGATAGCCATCTGGGTGTTAAACACCAGAAAAAAGCTCCTTCTGGGCGTTTAACGCCAGATTTACAGCGTCCTGGGCGTTCAAAAAAACGCTCAGTGACAAAGGAGTTCCTGGCGTTCAACGCCAGAAAGAAGCAACAGCTGGGCGTTGAACGCCCAGGATGGTGGGAAGGAGGTAAATTCATTTTTTCTTCATATTTTTCATTTTAATCTCAATTTTCATGTTTCAATTCATGATTTCTTGCATAAACATGTTACAAACCCTGATTTCTAAAATCCCTATTTTCTAAACACCCTTCTTTAAAAATATTAATTATATCTTAATCCATAAGCACAAATCCTTTTTTCAATCCAATTCAACTCTTTTTCAAAATTTTCAAAACAAATCTATCTCTTTTCATTCAAAAATCTTTTCAACTAATCAATATCTTTTTCAAATCTCCATATTATCTTTTTCAAAAATCCAATTTTATCTTTTTCAAATATCTTTCATATCTTTTCAATTTTAAACTATATCTTTTCTTATCATACTTATTTTTTAAAATCATATCTTCTATCTTATCTTTCTCCCTATTTTCGAAAACCCCCCTCCCTTTTAAAAACCCATTCGGCCTCCTTCCTCTCATCCACCATCCTACACTAGCTCTCTTTCTATCCCTCTCCTTTCTCTTCTTTTGCTTGAGGACAAGCAAACCTTTAAGTTTGGTGTGTTTATCTGTGATCACTAAACCATACCCACCAAGATCATGGCTCCTAAAGGAAAATAACCCACTCCAAGAGGCAAGAAAGAGAGTGTTCCAAAACCACTTTGGAATCAAGGGAAGTTCTTAACTAAAGAACATTCAGACCATTATTACAAAATAATGGGTCTAAGATCAGTGATCCCGGAAGTTAGATTCGATCTGAAAGAAGACGAATATCCGGAGATCCAGGAGCAAATCTGAATCAGGAACTGGGAGATCCTAGCCAATCCTGAAACAAAAGTGGGAAGGAATATGGTCCAGGAGTTCTATGCTAATATGTGGCATACAGACAGACAAAGACTATCTGGATCAGCTATCTATGACTATCGGACCTTGGTCAGAGGAAAGATTGTTCATACCCACCCTGACAAGATCAGGGAGATCTTAAAGCTACCTCAGCTGAAAGATGATCCAGACTCCTTCAATAGGAGAATGATGAGAACAGACAAGGGCCTGGATAAGATTCTAGAGGATATATGTATCCCTGGAGCCAGGTGGACCACCAGCACGAAGGGTGTCCCAAATCAACTCAAAAGAGAAGATCTCAAACCAGTCGCCAGAGGATGGCTGAACTTCATTGGGCATTCTCTGCTGCCCACTAGCAACTGTTCTGAAGTCACTATTAGAAGAGCAGTGATGATCCATTGCATCATGATGGAAAAAGAAGTGGAAGTTCATCAACTGATTTCAACTGAATTTTACAAAATTGCAAACAAAAATTCCAAAGATGCCAGGTTGGCTTATCCAAGCTTGATTTCTATGCTCTGCAAGGACGCTGGAGTAAGGATGGGAATAACTGAGTATATCTCAGTTGAGAAGCCAATCACCAAAGCATCAATGGAAAAATAACAAGCACAGGATGACCCCATCAAGAAGAGAGCACAGGAAATTCTCCCAGAAATCCCTCAATCTGAATACTGGGAGTATCTTGAAACATCTATTACCAAGATGCAAGAAGCTATGGAACAAATACAGAAAGAACAGAAGGAACAAAGTAGCATTCTCTGCTATTTGCTTAAAGAACATGAGGAGCAAGTGCGTGACTTAAGGGAATTGAAGCGCCAGAAATTATCTCTTGAAGGACCAAGCACCCCGCAGATTAGAGGAACATCCACTTCCCAGAACAAAGGTTGTTAAATTCTAATCTTAGCCTTTACTCTGTGATAACTGTTTTTATTTTAGTTCTACCTTAGGAATCATATAGTAGTAATTAGTATCTATATTTTTGATTTTATCCCCAATTAAGCTATAATTTAATTTTATCATCATCATTAAACATGAATAAAATAGAAGAATTTCTTTAGAATAAGAGGCAATATTTTTCGAGTTTTTAATAAGATAAATTCTAATTATTTACATGTGGTGGCAATGCTTTCTGTCTTCTGAATGAATGCTTGAACAGTGCATATGTCTTTTGAATTTGATGTTTAAGACTGTTAAATATGTTAGCTCTTGAAAGAATGATGAACATGAGACGTGTTATTGATAATCTGAAAAATCATAAAAATGATTCTTGAAGCAAGAAAAAGCAGTGAATACAAAAGCTTGCAGAAAAAAAAAGGAGAGAGAAAATAGAGAAAGAAAAAGAAAAAGCAAGCAGAAAAAGCCAGTAGCCCTTAAAACCAAAAGGCAAGGGTAATACAAAAGGACCCCAAGGCTTTGAGCATCAGTGGATAGGAGGGCCTAAAGGAATAAAATCCTGGCCTAAGCGGCTAAACCAAGCTGTCCCTAACCATGTGCTTGTGGCGTGAAGGTGTCAAGTGAAAACTTGAGACTGAGCGGTTAAAGTCAAAATCCAAAGTAAAAAGAAGAGTGTGCTTAAGAATTCTGGACACCTCTAATTGGGAACTTTAGCAAAGCTGAGTCACAATCTGAAAAGGTTCACCCAATTATGTGTCTGTGGCATTTATGTATCCGGTGGTAATACTGGAAAACAAAGTGCTTAGGGCCACGGCCAAGACTCATAAAGTAGCTGTGTTCAAGAATCAACATACTGAACTAGGAGAATCAATATCACTATCTGAATTCTGAGTCCTATAGATGCCAATCACTCTGAGCTTCAATGGATAAAGTGAGATGCCAAAACTGTTCAGAAGCAAAAAGCTACTAGCCCCGCTCATCTAATTAGAATCTGAGCTTCACTCAAAAACTCTAAGATATTATTGCTTCTTAAATTATTTGTATTCTATTTTATTTATCTAGTTGCTTGAGGACAAGCAACAGTTTAAGTTTGGTGTTGTGATGAGCGGATATTTTATACGCTTTTTGGGGTTAATTTCATATAGTTTTTAGTATGTTTTAATTAGTTTTTAGTTTATTTTCATTAGTCTCTAGGCAAAATTCATATTTCTGGACATTACTATGAGTTTGTGTGTTTTTCTGAAATTTCAGGTATTTTCTGGCTGAAATTGAGGGAGCTGAGCAGAAATCTGATTCAGGCTGAAAAAGGACTGCTGATGTTGTTGGATTCTGACCTCCCTGCACTCAAAGTGGATTTTCTGGAGCTACAGGACTCCAAATGGTGTGCTTCTAATTGCGTTGGAAAGGAGACATCCAGGGCTTTCCAGCAATATATAATAATCCATACTTTGCTCAAGGATAGATGACGTAAACTGGCGTTCCACACCAGTTCCATGCTGCAGTCTGGCGTCCAGCGCCAGAAACAAGTTACAAAGTGGAGTTCAACGCCAGAAAAGGATCCAAAGCTGGCGTTGAACGCCCAAAACAGCCCTATGCACGTGATTAGCTTAAGTCTCAGCCCCATCACACACCAAGTGGGCCCCAGAAGTGGATTTCTACACCATCTATCATAGTTTGTTCATTTTCTGTAAACCTAGGTTACTAGTTTAGTATTTAAACAACTTTTAGAGGTTTATTTCGCACCTCATAACATTTCAGATCTGAACTTTGTATCTTTTGATGGCATGAGTCTCTAAACTCCATTGTTGGGGTGAGGAGCTCTGCTGTGTCTCGATGAATTAATGTAAGTATTTCTGTTTTCCATTCAAACATGCGCGTTCCTATCAAGATATCCATTCGCAATTCAATATGAATGTGAATGAACGTGACAATCATCATCATTCCTCCACGAACGCGTGCCTGACAACCACTTACGTTCCATCGTAGAATGAATGAATATCTCTTAGATCTCTTAATCAGAATCTTCGTGGTATAAGCTAGATTGATGGCAGCATTCAAGAGAATCCGGAAAGTCTAAACCTTGTCTGTGGTATTCCGAGTAGGATTCAGGGATTGAATGACTGTGACGAGCTTCAAACTCGCGAGTGCTGGGCGTAGTGACATACGCAAAAGGATAGTAAATCCTATTCCGGTACGATTGAGAAACTGCAGATGATTAGCCGTGCGGTGACAGCGCATTTGGACCCTTTTCACTGGAAGGATGGATGGTAGCCATTGACAACGGTGATCCACCTACACACAGCTTGCCATAGGAGGACGTGCGTGCGTGAATCAGAAAACAGAGGAAAGCATAATTTTAGAAGACAAAGCATCGCCAAAACTCCAACATATTCTCCATCATTGCATACAAGTATAATTTGTGTTCTGCCCTTTTATTCCTTGCAATCAAATTTGATAAGTGAATTATTTTATTGTTTTCCTGACTAAGAGTTACAAGATAACCATAGATTGCTTCAAGCCAACAATCTCCGTGGGATCGACCCTTACTCATGTAAGGTATTACTTGGACGACCCAGTGCACTTGCTGGTTAGTCGTGCACCAAGTTTTTGGCGCCGTTGCCGGGGATTGTTTGAGTTTGAACAACTGACGGTGAATCTTGTTGCTTAGATTAGGAAATTTTTGTCTTTTGGGTTAGAGTCTTTTATTTTCTTTTCAAAAATTTTTTCAAAAATAATTTTTTCTATTAAATCTCGTGCCAAACTTTAAGTTTGGTGTTTTCTTGTTGATTTTCCTTTGTTTTTCGAAAATTTTGTTTTAGTTTTCTAAAAATTTTAAGTTTGGTGTTCTTTCTTCATGTTCTTGTGTTCTTGTGAGTCTTCAAAGTGTTCTTGAGTTTTTCTTGTGTCTTGATCTTAAAATTTTTAAGTTTGGTGTTCCTTGGTGTTTTCCCTCCAAAATTTTCGAAACAAGGAGCATTAGATCTAAAAATTTTAAATCATGTGCTATCTTATTGTTTCTCTCTTTCCTCTTTAAATTCAAAAATATCTTTTCTCTCTATTTTTAAAACAAATTTTAGAAATTTATTTTTAAAATTCAGATTTTTTTCAAAATTTAAAATCTTTTTCAAATCATATCTTTTTCAAAACTTCCTGACCACTCTCCCTCTCCTCATTTTTTCGAAAATCTTCACCTATTTTTATTTATTTTATTTTAATTTATTTTATTTTCGAAATAATTAAATAAATAGATAAATAAATAAAAATAAATTTTTTTATTTTACATCATCTCCCTTTCTTCATCATGGATCTAAGTGGAAATGAACAGTCCAGGAGGACTCTGGGGTCATATACTAACCACTCTACTGCTTCATATGGGAGTAGTATCTGCATACCCTCCATTGGAGTCAGTAGCTTTGAGTTGAATCCTCAGCTCATTATCAAGGTGCAGCAAAGCTGCCAGTATTCCGGTCTTCCACAGGAAGAACCTACAGAGTTTCTGGCACAGTTTTTACAAATTGCTAACACAGTACATGATAAGGAAGTAGATCAGGATGTCTACAGATTATTACTGTTTCCATTTGCTGTAAAAGACCAAGCCAAGAGGTGGTTAAATAACCAACCTAAGGCTAGCATAAGGACATGGAAACAGCTGACAGAAAAATTCCTGAATCAATACTTTCCTCCAAAACGGATGACACAGCTAAGGCTGGACATCCAAGGCTTTAAACAAGGAGATAATGAATCTCTTTATGATGCCTGGGAGAGATACAGAGAGATGCTACGAAAATGCCCCTCTGAAATGTTTTCAGAGTGGGTTCAGTTAGACATCTTCTATTATGGGCTTACAGAAAGAGCTCAGATCTCTCTAGATTACTCAGCTGGTGGATCTATCCACATGAGGAAGACAATTGAAGAAGCTCAAGAGCTCATTGATACAGTTGCTAGAAATCAGCATCTGTACCTAAGTAGTGACCCTTCCATGAAAGAAGAGGCTAAAACAGTAACTACTGAACTCAGTCCTACAGAGCAAGCTGCTTAATTCAATTAGCAATTGGATTTTCTAACAAAGCAGTTAGCTGAATTCAAGGATAAACTACAAGAGACAAGGATGGCTAATATAAACATAGAAGTACAATTAAAGCAAACAAAGCAGCAGCTGTCAAAACAAATAACAGAAGAATGCCAAGCAGTTCAATTAAGAAGTGGAAAAGCACTAAATACCCCACTTCAAGCAGCAGGAAACCAAGAAATGAGCAAACCACCCAAAATCCATCTGAGGACAGTAAGAGCCCAGGGAAAAATAATTCTGGCACCAAAACGCCAGAAGTTGGTGGAAGGCTGGCGCTGAACGCCCAGACCATGCTTAGGACTGGCGTTCAACGCCAGAAACAAGCAAGGATCTGGCGTTGAACGCCCAAAAGAAGCACAGTTCTGGCGTTCAAACGCCAGGAACAGATGAGGAGCTGGCGTCTAACGTCACTCCAGCTTCTAATTCTGGCACTCAATTTCCAGTGAGGGATCAGACACACACAAGTGCTGATAACAAACCATCTAAAAAGGCTTCTTCAACCACTTCTGTAGGAAATAAACTTATAGCAACTAAGATTGAGGAATATAAAGCCAAGATACCTTATCCTCAAAAACTCCGCCAAGAGGAGCAGGATAAGCAATTTGCTCGCTTTGCAGATTATCTCAGGACTCTTGAAATAAAGATTCCATTTGCAGAGGCACTTGAGCAAATACCTTCTTATGCCAAGTTCATGAAAGAGATCTTGAGTCATAAGAAGGATTGGAGAGAAACTGAAAGAGTTCTCCTCACTGAAGAATGCAGTGCAGTCATTCTGAAAAGCTTTCCTGAAAAGCTTAAAGACCTTGGGAGTTTTCTGATACCATGCACATTAGAAGGTAATTGCACCAAGACAGCTTTATGTGATCTTGGGGTAAGCATCAACCTAATACCTGCATCCACTATCAGAAAGCTTGGTTTAACTGAAGAAGTTAAACCAACCCGGATATGTCTCCAACTTGCTGATGGCTCCATTAAATACCCATCAGGCGTGATTGAAGACATGATTGTCAGAGTTGGGCCATTCGCCTTTCCCACTGACTTTGTAGTGCTGGAAATGGAGGAGCACAAGAGTGCTACTCTCATTCTAGGAAGACCCTTCCTAGCAACTGGACAAACTCTCATTGATGTCCAACAAGGGGAAATAACCTTGAGAGTCAATGATGATGAGTTTAAGTTGAACGCTGTCAAAGCCATGCAGCATCCAGACACATCAAAAGACTGCATGAAAGTTGATCTTATTGACTCTTTGGTAGAAGAGATTAACATGGCTGTGAGTCTCGAATCAGAGTTGGAGGACATCTTTAAAGATGTTCAGCCTGATTTGGAGGATTCAGAGGAAATGAAAGATCCTCTGAAATTTCCTCTGGAAGAGGAAAAACCTCCTAAACCCGAGCTCAAACCATTACCACCATCCCTGAAATATGCATTTCTGGGAGAAGGTGACACTTTTCCAGTGATCATAAGCTCTGCTTTAAACCCACAGGAAGAGGAAGCACTTATTCAAGTGCTAAAGACACACAAGACAGCTCTTGGGTGGTCCATAGGTGACCTTAAGGGCATAAGCCCAGCTAGATACATGCACAAAATCTTATTGGAGGATAATGCTAAACCAGTGGTTCAACCACAGAGGCGGCTAAATCCAGCCATGAAGGAAGTGGTGCAGAAAGTGGTCACCAAATTACTGGAGGCTGGGATTATTTATCCTATTTCCGACAGCCCCTGGGTGAGCCCTGTCCAAGTTGTCCCCAAAAAGGGAGGCATGACAGTGGTTCATAATGAAAAGAATAAACTGGTTTCTACAAGAACAGTTACAGGGTGGCGCATGTGTATTGACTACAGAAGGCTCAATACAGCCACCAGAAAGGATCATTTTCCTTTACCATTCATAGACCAGATGCTAGAAAGACTGGCAGGTCATGATTATTACTGCTTTTTGGATGGCTACTCAGGCTATAACCAGATTGCAGTAGATCCCCAGGATCAAGAGAAAACAGCATTCACATGTCCATCTGGAGTGTTTGCTTATAGAAGGATGCCGTTTGGGCTGTGTAATGCGCCTGCAACCTTCCAGAGATGCATGCTCTCCATTTTCTCTGATATGGTGGAAACATTTCTGGAAGTCTTCATGGATGACTTCTCAGTATATGGAGACTCATTCAGCTCCTGTCTTGATCACCTGAAACTAGTTCTGAAAAGATGCCAAGAGACCAACCTGGTTTTAAACTGGGAAATGTGTCACTTATGGTGACTGAGGATTGTCCTTGGGCATAAAATTTCAAACAAGGAATAGAGGTGGATCAAACAAAAATAGAGGTAATTGAAAAATTACCACCACCAGCCAATGTTAAGGCAATCAGAAGCTTTCTAGGGCATGCAGGATTCTATAAGAGGTTTATAAAGGATTTTTCAAAAATTGCAAAACCTCTGAGCAATCTGCTAGCTGCTGACACGCCATTTGTGTTTGACACAGAGTGTCTGCAGGCGTTTGAAATGCTGAAAGCCAAGCTGGTCACAACACCAGTTATTTCTGCACCAGACTGGACATTACCATTTGAGCTAATGTGTGATGCTAGTGATCACGCCATTGGTGCAGTACTGGGGCAGAGGCATGACAAGCTTCTGTATGTCATTTATTATGCTAGCCGCGTTTTAAATGATGCCCAGAAAAACTACACAACCACAGAAAAAGAATTGCTTGCAGTGGTTTATGCCATTGACAAGTTTAGATCATACTTGGTAGGATCAAAGTGATTGTGTATACTGACCATGCTGCTCTTAAATATCTACTCACAAAGCAGGATTCAAACCTAGGCTCATAAGATGGGTGTTGCTTCTACAAGAGTTTGATATAGAAATAAGAGACAGAAAAGGGACAGAGAACCAAGTGGCTGATCATCTGTCCCGGATAGAGCTAATAGAAGGACGTTATTCCCCTATCTTGAAATCTTTGAGACTTTCCGGATGAGCATTTGTTTGCCATTCAGGAAACACCATGGTTTGCAGACATTGCAAACTACAAAGCTGCAAGGTTCATTCCCAAGGAGTACAGCAGGCAACAAAAGAAAAAATTAATTACTGATGCAAAGTACTACTTGTGGGATGAACCCTATCTCTTTAAGAGATGTGCAGATGGCATAATCCGTAGGTGTGTGCCTAAAGAAGAAGCACAAAGGATCTTATGGCATTGCCATGGGTCACAATATGGAGGTCATTTCGGAGGTGAGCGAACAGCACCAAGGTCGTCCAATGTGGCTTCTACTGGCCTACACTCTACAAAGATTCCCGAGAGTTTGTACGTAACTGTGACAGTTGCTAGAGAGCTGGTATTTGCCTCACAGTTACGCCATGCCTCAACAAGGAATCTTGGAGATTGAGTTGTTTGATGTATGGGGTATTGATTTCATGGGGCCTTTCCCACCATCATACTCAAACACTTATATTCTGGTGGCAGTTGACTATGTATCAAAATGGGTTGAGGCCATTGCCACACCCACCAATGATACTAAAACAGTGCTGAAATTCCTCCAGAAACATATATTCAGCAGGTTTGGTGTCCCCAGGGTACTAATCAGTGATGGGGCACTCACTTATGCAACAAACAGCTTTACTCTGCCATGGTCCGGTATGGGATTCGCCACAAGGTGGCGACTCCATATCATCCACAGACAAATGGGCAAGCTGAAGTCTCTAACAGATAACTAAAAAGAATCCTGGAACGGACTGTAAGTACCCGTAGAAAGGATTGGGCACGAAGCTTGGATGATGCTCTGTGGGCTTACAGAACAGCATTCAAGACTCCTATAGGGACCTCTCCATACCAACTTGTGTATGGTAAGGCATGCCACCTGCCCGTGGAACTGGAACATAAAGCCTACTGGGAAACCAGATTCCTAAACTTTTGATGCCAAATTAGCTGGAGAAAAAAGATTGCTCCAGCTAAATGAGCTAGAGGAATTCAGATTCACTGCTTTCGAAAATGCCAAGCTTTATAAAGAAAAATAAAAAAAGTGGCATGACAGAAAGCTGTCATCTAGAATCTTTGAACCAGGACAAAAGGTTCTGTTGTTTAACTCTAGGCTCAGGCTATTCCCCGGGAAACTGAAGTCCCGGTGGAGGGGACCATATGTGATTACAAGTGTATCACCATATGGTTATGTGGAGCTTCAAGATATTGATTCTAACAAGAAGTTCATTGTTAATGGACAGAGAATCAAGCACTATCTTGAAGGTAATGTTGAGCAAGAGTGCTCAAAGGCTTAAGCTAGATTAAAAGCTCAGCAAGGTCCATCTAAAGACAATAAAGAAGCGCTTGCTGGGAGGTAACCCAGCCATAGGGCATCACTTCCTCTAAGCATTTTGCCCTATTCTTGATTCTATTTGTTTATATAAAGTTCACTGATACTAAGGTAAAGAGTCAATTGTATAAGTTCACAGGGTTACAGAAGGATTCTGCACACAAAACAGAGAAAAAGAGCTCACTGGCAAGAAAATGCCAGTAAAAGTCTGTTTTGGGGGTTCAACGCCCAAAAGAAGCATCCACTGGGCGTTGAAACGCCAATAAGGATAGCCATCTGGGTGTTAAACTCCAGAAAGAAGCTCCTTCTGGGCGTTTAACGCCAGATTTACAGCATCCTGGGCGTTCAGAAAAACGCCCAGTGACAAAGGAGTTCCTGGCGTTCAACGCCAGAAAGAAGCAACAGCTGGGCGTTGAACGCCCAGGAGAGGCAGCATTTGGGCGTTTAACGCCCAAAACATGCAGCGTTTGGGCGTTCAAACGCCAGGATGGTGGGAAGGAGGTAAATTCATTTTTTCTTCATATTTTTCATTTTAATCTCAATTTTCATGTTTCAATTCATGATTTCTTGCATAAACATGTTACAAACCCTGATTTCTAAAATCCCTATTTCTAAACACCCTTCTTTAAAAATATTAAATATATCTTAATCCATAAGCACAAATCCTTTTTTCAATCCAATTCAACTCTTTTTCAAAATTTTCAAAACAAATCTATCTCTTTTCATTCAAAAATCTTTTCAACTAATCAATATCTTTTTCAAATCTCCATATTATCTTTTTCAAAAAATCCAATTTTATCTTTTTCAAATATCTTTCATATCTTTTCAATTTTAAACTATATCTTTTCTTATCATACTTATTTTTTAAAATCATATCTTCTATCTTATCTTTCTCCGTATTTTCGAAAACCCCCATCCCTTTTAAAAACCCATTCGGCCTCCTTCCTCTCATCCACCATCCTACACTAGCTCTCCTTCTATCCCTCTCCTTTCTCTCTTTTACTTGAGGACAAGCAAACCTCTAAGTTTGGTGTGTTTATCCGTGATCACTAGACCATACCTACTAAGATCATGACTCCTAAAGGAAAACAACCCACTCCAAGAGGCAAGAAAGAGAGTGTTCCAAAACCACTTTGTAATCAAGGGAAGTTCTTAACTAAGGAACATTCAGACATTATTACAAAATAATGGGTCTAGATCAGTGATCCCGGAAGTTAGATTCGATCTGAAAGAAGACGAATATCCGGAGATCCAGGAGCAAATCCGAATCAGGAACTGGGAGATCCTAGCCAATCCTGAACAAAAGTGGGAAGGAATATGATCAAGAGTTCTATGCTAATATGTGGCATACAGGCAGGCAAAGACTATCTGGATCTGCTATCTATGACTATGGACCTTGGCAGAGGAAAGATTGTTCATACCCACCTGACAAGATCAGGAAGATCTTAAAGCTACCTAGCTAAAAGATGATCCAGACTCCTTCAATAGGAGAATGATGAGAACAGACAAGGGCCTAGATAAGATTCTAGAGGATATATGTATCCCTGGATCCAGGTGGACCACCAGCACGAAGGGTGTCCCAAATCAACTCAAAAGAGAAGATCTCAAACCAGTCGCAAGAGGATGGCTGGACTCATTGGGCATTCTCTGCTGCCCACTAAAACCGTTCTGAAGTCACTATTAGAAGAGCAGTGATGATCCATTGCATCATGATGGGAAAAGAGTGGAAGTTATCAACTGATTTCAACTGAATTTTACAAATTGCAAAAAAAATCAAAGATGCAGGTTAGTTTATCAAGCTGATTTCTATGCTGAAGGAGTGGAGTAAGGATGGGAATAACTGAGTATATCTCGTTGAGAAGCAATCACCAAAGCATAATGGAAAAAACAAGCACAAATGACCCCATCAGAAGAGAACAAGAAATTCTCCCAGAAATCTTCAATCTGAATACTGGAGTATCTTGAACATCTATTACCAAGTGCAAGAAGCTATGGAACAAAAAGAAAGAACAGAAGGAACAAAGTAGCATTCTCTGCTTTGGCTGTTTAAAAGAAGGCAGTGAGGGGCCAAGGGCGTGATTTAACAAGGGAAATTAACAGCCAAAAAATATTCTACTTTAGGGGGAAGTAGAACCAAGCACCCCGGCAGATTAGAGTGAACATCCATGCTTCCTGCTAGTATTA